>NC_045975.1:41149552-41288206 GCF_010909765.2 Amblyraja radiata
GGGGTTAGGAGGGAGAGATAGATCAGCCATGATTGAATGACGGAGTAGACTTGATGGGCCGAATGGCCTCATTCAGCTCCTATACAAACAGGGTTGGGGAAGGGATGATGAGTCTGTGGGCTGTCGTTGTGAATGCAAGGTCGTTGTCTCGAAGGTTTGGCCATTCAGAACAATCATAGAGGAGCCGGCAGATCTATTCCAATTGCTGACCTCCGAGGCCGACTTTGCAGGCCGGCATCTACCCCCCCCCCCCCCCCCAGAGGCCGTGACCTCCGTCCGTCGGCAAAACGGATATCACAGCAAGGCTCTGGAACCGAGGGTGCCGGACAATGGGTGGTGGACGTATTAGTATTGTGCATTGCTATGTTTCAGATGACACCTGTCCAAACCTTTCAACAATGTGGATTAAGGTCACGTTCGGAGGGTGGGGGATATACATTTCGAGCGCGCCCACATTCCATTGCCTCTCAGACCCTCTTCCTTGTGCATGCACGCCTGCATCAATGTGTGAGCATTCCTCTTTCCTTTGGCACCGTCAGAATTCACCAGCCCTGTCTGATCTGTGTAAACGTTCGAATCACTTCACCGTTCTTCAGAAACAAGCTTCTTACTTGCATTTCCACAGTATTTGAACTGGGACTAGACTCCGTCAGCATCGATTTTGACAATAATTTTGGAAGAAATTAACCTTAAAATGACCTCAACCTTTCCCCCCCCCCCCCCTCTTAAGCTTCTTTGACAAATGGCCATGCTCCATGGACTTTTATCAGAAACACTTCAGCATGAACTGGTGCCTAGACATTAACCAGGACTTGTTTTGTAGCCGAGCAGTTATCAATTATCAGTCCTGAAGTCAAATTTACCACAAGCCATGTTGCATGGAGCACTTCAAAGCAAACACTGTATTTTATTTCCCCCCCCCCCCCCTCCCCCCACTGTCCCAGAAGACAAAATAAATTTGAATTTTGTTTATGGGTAGACAATGATGATGTTTGAAGAGAGGAAAGATTGCATGAAATTACTTCACCAACAAGTCAAGTTGTCATTAACTCTTTGAGTGACCAGTTTATTTAGAAACAGCAAGCTTGCAGTTTATTCTTTCTCTTTCAGTCAAATGGGGATTCGTAAATATTGAATTGAAAGTACAACAGGGAAGCAGGCCCTTCAGCCCAGCTCATCCATGCTACCTAAGATGGCCCATCTACACTCGTTCTACCTGCCTGCGTTTGCCCCGTATCCCTCTAAATCTTTCCTATCCATGTGCCAGTCCAAGTATCTTTGAACTGTTTTATAACTTGTAAGCTCTATAGAGTTGAGTTCTGATAACTTATAGAGTTGAGTTCTGATAATTTAAGTATATAAAATTATGATAGGCTTTGATAGGACAGGCAGTTGGACCCTTTTTTCCCAGGATGGACAAATCAAACACCAAAGAGCACAGCTTTTAGGTGAGAGGTGCAAAGTTTAAAGGAGAGGTGCAGGGCAAGTATTTTTTTATACAGAGGGTGGTGGGTGCCTGGAGCGCACTGTCGGGGTGGTGGTGAAGGCAGATACGATAATGGTGTTTAAAATGCTTTTTGATAGGAATATGGATGTTCAGGGAATGGACATGGATTATATGTCGGCAGATAAGAATTGGTCTCGGCATCATGTTCAGCACAGATATTGTAGGCTGAAGGGCCAGTTCTTGTACTGTACCGTTCAATGTTCTATGCTGGAATATGTGGGCTTATCTGAAATTGAGACTTTGATTTTCTCTTCCATACTAACTTGTCGTTAGTTCATGAGATTTGAGCATCACAGTCCAGTTCCACATTTATTTCCCCCAGCCACCTGAAATTCTTGTCGGGCCGTTTGCAGAGGACATTTGAGAGTGAGGGATATTGGCTTGGATCAGGGAATGCATGCAAACCAGATCAATGCAAGATGGCCCCTTTCTTTAGCTGTTTCCACAGTCTGAAGACTCACGGTGGTATCACTGATTATAATCAGTCACTTCCGATAAATGTAGTTTAGTTTATTACTCTAGTTTATTATTGTCATGTGTACCGAGGTACAGTGGAAAGCTTTTGTGCACTATCCAATAGAAGAAAAGACTATACATGATTACAATTAAGCTGTCCACGGTGCACAGATAACCGATTAAGGGAACAACATTTTATGCAAGATGTAACATTGAAGTCTGATAAAGTCCGAGGACTCTCTTGTAAAAGAGATTTTTAATCTCAATGAGACTTATCCTGGTTAAATAAAGGTTAAATAAAAAAATAAAAAAATAGTTCGAGGGTCGATGAGGTAGATGGGAGGTCAGGACCGAGTTGGTGGTAGCACGGGTTCAGTTGCCTGATAACAGCGGGGAAGAAACTGTCCCTGATAGTGGAGAGGACGGGGTGACTGCGCGTGGTGAGTGTTTATGCTGGTGGCCCTTGGTGAGGTAGCGTGGTGTAGATGCAGTTCATGAAAGGGAGGGTGCTTTGTGTGATGGTCTGGGCTGCATCCACAACTTTCTGCAATGTCTTGCGGTCGTGGATGGAGCTGGTCCCAAACCAGCTTGTGATGCATCCCGATAAAATGCTGTACAGTCCAGGTACATGACCACGCTCTACAGTTCAAGCATCTTGCATGAGATTGTGACCTAGCACAGCACCATACCAGGAGCACACACACTTCCCTCTCTTATCTTCCATTTTGCTGAAGGAAACATTCCCTTCGGGAAGTTGCGCTTCATTTGTTTATCTCTGCCCATATCCACTTCCCACTGTGACCACAGGCTCCTCGAGTACCACCTCCCACCTCTCCCACTCTGTCAAGGCCCATCAATATACTTTCCCTGCTGCAACAATGACTTCTTGACCTCGGATTAAATAGATTGAATGTTTGTTTTATAGACCACGGTTGTTCATTTTACAAGCACAATCATGATTTTCTAGTCACTTTCGCATGCCTTCTCTATTTCACTGACCCTCTGGTCAATTTAGTTTGTTTAATATAGAGATACAGCATGGAAACAGACCCCCTGGCCCACAGAGTCCGCACTGACCATCGATCGCCCATTTGCACAGGTTTAGTTCAGAGATACAGCATGGAAACAGACCCTTCGGCCTACTGAGTCCACACTAGTTCTGTGTTATCCCACTTTTGCATCCACTCCCGACGCGGGGCAATTTACAGAGGACGACAGACAAAGTTTTGGATCAGGCTCAGATCTGTCTGAAGACGAGTCTTGACTCAAAACATCATTCCCTCCACAGATGCTGCCAGCACTTTGTGTTTTGACAGGACGATCTGTGCTTGTTGTTGGTGGAGGACACTGCCCATTAATGTGAATGCATCTGAGCAGAATGTCTGTCAGCCTGCGATGCTGCTGCAAGCAGGATTTTCATTGTACCTCTACCTCACTGTACTTGTGCTTATGATAAGATACTCGAGACACAAGGAAGCTGGCTTACAAAAAAACACCAGGTTCTGGAGTAACTTAATGGATGTAGATGGAAGGGAACAGGAAGTGGAAAGATGGGCGTACATCCAAGTGGGACACACCTGTATCCACCTCTCACTTGCTAATCAAGTGAGAGCAGGTCCCTCGGTCGATGAGAGGGGGGTAGTCCTGTTGACATGGATGACAACCTGAACTAGCAGGGATGGCAGAGTGTTGGAATGTAATGTAGACTTCAACCAACAGTCACTCCATCTACACTGCTCACTACCTCAGTAAGGCCAGCAGCATAATCAATAGACAATAGACAATAGGTGCAGGAGTAGGTCATTTGGCCCTTCGAGCCAGCACCGCCATTCAATGTGATCATGGCTGATCATCCCCAATCAGTAACCCGTTCCTGCCTTCTCCCCATATCCCCTGACTCCGCTATTTTTTAGAGCCTGATCTAGCTCTCTCTTGAAAGCATCCAGAGAACATGCCTCCACCGCCCTGTGAGGCAGAGAATTCCACAGACTTGTTGAAGAATCACGTCGTGACCCGAAAAGTCACCCATTCTCTCTCTCTCCAGAGATGCTGCCTGTCCCTCTGAGTTACTCCAGCATTTTGTGTCTATGTTCAGCATAATCAAGGTCCAGTCCCACCCCGATCTCCACTCTCCCATCAGGCAAGAAATCCAGAAGTTTGAAAATGTACACCTCCAGAATCAGGGAGTTTCTTCCCAGTTGTTATCAGGCAACTGAATCGTCCTCTCACCAGCCAAAGAGCAGCCTTGACCTCCCATCTACCTCACTGGATCTTTGATCGCACTTTACAGGACTTTATCTTGCATTTAACATTAATTCCTTTATCATGTATCTGTACACAGTGGAAGGTAGACTCAAAATGCTGGAGTAACTCAACGGGTCAGGCAGCATCACTGGAGAGAAGGAATGGGTGATGTTTTGTGTCGAGACCCTTCTTCAGTCTTTAGAAGGGTCTTGGCCCGGAACATCACCCATTCCTTCTCTCCAGAGATGCTGCCTGTCCCGCTGAGTTATTCCAGCATTTTGTGTCTACCTTCGATTTAAAACAGCATATGCAGTTCTTTCCTAGACATCTTGTACACAGTGGATGTTTTGATTGCAATCATGTGTCGTCTTTCCCCTGACTGGATCGCACGCAACAAAAGCTTTTCACTGTACCTCGGTACACGTGACAATAAACAAAACCAAACGTTCACTTACACTTGCTTCCCATCGGGTTGTTGAAAGACGCAGGGGCCCTGAATTGTCGTCTTTGACTCATTGCAAATATTTTCCACTTGTTCATGACATTTCTAGCTCATACTCGGCATGTTTTACGATTATTGTAGTCTGCACTTGGTATGTGTAATATCGTTTTTATAAAAGGAGAAGCCATCTATTTGGTACTTTGTTTTGTCTGCTGCAATATCGGGTGGGCTGTAACCAGCTCTTGGCTGAGATACGCTTGCAGCTTATCAGGGGAATGTTAAGGGTTGCCATTTGTACTGCCCGCAGATCTGTTCTATGTTTAGTTGCCAGCCTAAACAGGCAGTTGGGTCTTTGCGGAGAAGGATATAATCTGCTTATTTTCACAGCAAAGATGTCTCACTCCTGCATTTTTTGTGCATGTTGTGAATTCCTTGCAGAGCAAACACTCTTCAAACGAGCAGATGATCAGCCCAGTAAATTAGCCCATTGGTGACTAGTTGAAGTCGTACAGCGTGGAAACAGTCCCTTCGGCCTAACTTTCCAATGCTGGCCAACATGTCCCATCTACACTAGTCCCACCTGCCTGCGTTTCAAAGGTCTTTTATTGTCACATGTACCAATTGAGGTACATATTAGCATACAGCCATACTAAAAAAAAAGCAGCAAGACACACAACTACGTAAAAGTTACCATAAACATCCACCACAGCGGATTCCCCACATTCCTCACTGTGATGGAAGGCAAAAAGTCTAATCTTCTTCCCTCATTTTTCTCCCGCGGTCGGGGCAGTCGAACCGTACGTCGGGGCGATTGAAGCTCCCGCGTCGGCGCGATCGAAGCTCCTGCCGCTTGGAACTCCTGAAATCAGTCTCTAACCAGAGACCACGAGCTCCACGATGTTAAAGTCTGCAGACTCCCGCGGTTGGAGCTCCTGAAGTCGGTCGCCAGCAGAGGCTGCCAACTCCACGATGTTAGGCCGCAGTGTGGACAGAGATACGATACGGAAAAAAATCTAATCTCTGTCGAGGTAAGAGATTGAAAATAAAGTTTCACCCAACCACCCCCCACATAAAACCAGCACAAGAACACTAAAACATACATTTAACACATACTATAAAACAACAGAGAAGGAAGGGTCAGACAGACTGTTGACGAGGCAGCCATTGCTGGCCCCACCTGTTGGGCCATAAACCTGTCCTATCCATGTACCTGTTTAACTGTTTCTTCGGGACTTCATTGCCACAGAAGGCTGTGAAGGCCGTCAATGGATATTTTTAAGGCAGAGATAGATATGTTTTTGATTGGTATGCATATCAGGGGTTATGGGGAGAAGGCAGGAGAATGGGGTTAAGAGAAAAAGATAGATCAGCCGTGATTAAATGGCAGAGTAGACAATGGGCCGAATGGCATAATTTGCTCCTATCAAATTAAATAACATGCCTCAACTAACTCCTCCGGCAGCTCGTTCCATATACTCACCACCCTTTGTATAAAAAAAGTTGCCCCTCAGGTTCCTATTAAATCTTTCCCTACTCATCTTAAACCTATGTTCTCTGATTCTTGATTCTCCTCGTCTGGGTAAAATACTCTGTGCTTTTACCCGATCTATTTGCTTGCATTTGCCCCGTATTCCTATTAGTCTTTCCTATCCATGTACCTGTTTAATTGTTTCTTAAACTGTTACAAAATGGAAAACCTTCTTCATAAACTTTCACTCAAATCTAACCTCATTTCAGTCTTCACCTTCAAAGTAAACGCATCAAAGCAAACCGGGTGCTCCGGTTTCCTCCCACACTTCAAAGATGTACTAGTTTGGAGGCTAATTGGTTTTGGTAAAATTGTAAAGTGTCCCTAGTGTGTTTAGGATAGTGTTAGTGTGCGGGGATCGCTGATCAGCGTGGACTCGGTGTGCTGAAGGGACTGTTTCTGTGCTGTATCTTGATCCTGTGTTTCCTCGTGGATGTGAGGATTGAGGTCTCTCAGCATTCAGAATAGTGGCCACAGGCACAGGCATATTGGACATCCGGTGGCGCTGTAAGCTGGCTGCCTCCGCCTTCAGTCTGGTATCTTTTTTATTTTTTGTAATGTTTAAAGTATGTTTTTTTGTTTTGTTTGTTTAATGTGGGGGGGAAGAGGGTATGGTAAGGGGGAAACCGTCCTTCAGTCGCTTCCTGGAGAGGATGCGACTATTATTCGAGTCGCGTCCTCGTCCCCCCCCCGCGGCCTACCTACTGGTTTGGCGCGGCCTTTCCTGCCGGGACCCACCAGACCTCCAGCGGCGCAGCGCTGGATACATCGCGGAGCGGGCGATGCCTCACCTGGGATCGCCGTTTGGAGCTCCGGAGTGTTGGGCCTGCCGCATCGACATCGCGGAGCTGTAGTTCGCGGAGCTCCCGACGCGGGCGGCGCTGACCAACATCGCGGAGTCCTGCGACCCTTTGTCGGGGGTCGCCAGCGTGAATCTCCGCCCAGCTCGGCCTGTGGACTTCGGGAGCCGCGGACTCCGGAGGGAGGTGGCCGATTTAGAGGTCCGGGCCGTTGAGGATGTTCTCCAGTTCGACGTCGGGGTTCCATCATTCCCGGCGAGAGGGCCTGAACATCGGGCCACCCGTAGCGGCGACTACGGGGTGCTCGGGAGCCCCCGACCACGGGTGAACATCTGGGAAGATCAGCGAGGAGGTGGACTGGACTTTGGTTCCTTCCCTCACAGTGGGGAACTTTGGTGCCGCTGTGGGGATGTTTATGTTTGTGTCGTGGACGTCTGTGTATTGTGATTTTTTATTTTTTTGTATGACTGTAAGGAAAATGGCATTTTGTTGTCTCTTAATTGAGTCAATGACAATAAATTGAATCCAATCCAACTTTGTACACTGACTCGGGAGTGGCAGAGAGGCTGCAATGGTCCAGTTATTTCCAATATTGGATTTCTTTAAAGCACGCCATTGACAAGCTTCTGCAGTTACATTGAAATGAAGGCTAGAGAATTTTAATGAGCAGGCTTGTGTGGTTGATTAAGCAAAGATAAAGACTGTGAAACTCATTGTCCATCTCAGCAAAAGAGAAATACCTTGTGGGATGGCATTGTTTTAGATGCTGGAATCGTTTTTAAAAGTGGTGCTGTTAGTACCAGTAATGGTCAAAATGTCAGTTCAGTTATTAAACTAGAGAGCAGCAGGTGGATTAAACCATGGTGTTGTTTCTAACGTCAATTTAACATGGAACTTTCTCCCTGCATTTTATGGTTCTCAACTCTCAAATATTGCCCGAATGTGGCTTGAGCTAAAAACTCCAAGTGGTGGAGAAACTCTGCGGGTCAGGCAGCATCTGTGGAGGGAATGCTCAGGGTGTTAATTATGACGAAGGGTCTCAATAGGCCCATAGAAAGTGTGCAGAGTAGATTTACGAGGATATTGCCAGGACTCGAGTGCCTGAGCTATAGGGAGAGGTTGGGTAGGCTGGGATTTTAATCCTTGGAGCGCAGGAGGATGAGGGGTAATCTTATTGAGGTGTACAAAATCATGAGAGGAATAGGTTGGCTAAATGCTTTTACCTTTGGGGAATTGGGAACCAGAAGACACAGATTACAGGGTAACGGGACCATCACAGGCTGGTGGGACTAGTGTACAAGGGGCATGTTGGTCGGTGTGGGCAAGTTGGGCTGAATGGCCTGTTTCCACGCTGTATCACTCTACGACTTGAAATGTTGCCTGTCCATTTCTTCCACAGGTGCAGCCTGAGCCGCTGAGTTCCTCCAGCACTTTGTGTTTTGAACATCACGGGTTGATGTGGTTGTCCAAACATTCGGATCTCTGAATAGTCTGAGAGCAGACTATTCAAGAGTTTTACTGGCCCAGAGAATGGCAACGGCCCGCTTGAGATTAGTCTGACACAGCTAACATGAAATATTTAACTGCGATCCCAGTTAGATCATTAAACCAGCTGTAGCTTCCCTCTGCCGCTGCTGTTCTGATCAGCTAACTCTACAAGCGAGGCAATACCATGCATAAGAGCACACTTTACAGCCCAGCTGTGTGCAGCTATTGAATTAAAAGATGGATTAGTCTGATCAACAAATTACCAGTTGTGTGTCAGCCTGGGCTTACAATTGGCCTGGTACGTATATGGAATTGACTGGGGATGTGCATCTTTAAATTGCTCTTCAGATTTACTCCATCATTGAATCTTAATTCAGTGTGTTTAGGATGTAATCTCATCTATGTGGAGCTAATTTTCTTTCACGAATATTGATTTCCCTGCCAAAGCTGAATGAATGTGCGGACATTTCATCTTTGCTGTTCCTATTGGTGTGTGGTTGTGAGTTGTGTTGAACGTGGAGGCATATATCAGGCTGCTGACAGTAAGTGTGGTCAGCTGACGATGTTCCCATTGAGGTATTGAAGTAAACCACGATTATGCACAGCAACATAGGGTGTAAATTGTAACGTCTACACGCGGGTACAAAAATGCTGGAGAAACTCAGCGGGTGCAGCAGCATCCATGGAGCGAAGGAAATAGGCGACGTTTCGGGTCGAAACCCCGATGTCTACACGCGGTCCTGGGTGAACGATTTAGACCATGTTACTGACAGTATGCACAGGAGGAGGCTGTCATCTTTGATAAATATGCTTTATTTTACTTTCAACGTGCAGATATATCCTCACAATTAAGACACTTCTAAAGCGTAGGGTGTAATGGTGTACTTGTGCTGCAGAACAGCAGAGGAACAGGCCCTTCGGTCCACAATGACCATGCCGAACATGGTGCCAGGTTAAAGTCATCCCCTCTACCTGTACGTGATCCATACCCCTCCATTCCCTGGATATCCATGTGCTTATTCAAAAGCCCCTCAATGCCACACTCCTATCTGCCTCCACCACCACCCCTGGCAGCACGTTCCTGGCACCCACCACCCTCTGTGGAAATAAAACGTTGCCCATCTGACCTTCAAGCTCTGTCCTCTGTTCTTTGACACTTCCACCCTCGGGGGGGGGGGGGGGGGGGGATTCAGACTGTCTACCCAGTCTATGCCTCTCATAATTTTATATACATATTATTTTTAACACTTATGCTTATATTACATCTCCCTCCACCAACCTCTGACATTCCAGTGAAAACAATGAGAGCCTGTCCTTCCTCTCCCTGTAGCTAACACCATCTAAACTGGGCATCATTCTGCTAAACCTCCAGAAATATATTTATTGAATGCTTCTCACAAATACTTCTGAATATATTCAGATACTAAAGGTACAAGGTCCATATCCCACTATTCCTTGCATTAGAGCATTTAACCAGAGTAGGAGAACCAGGAACCAGAGGATATGAGTTTAGGATGGGAGGGGGGGGGGGGGAAAAGATTTAATAGGAACACGAGAGGCAACTTTTTCACTCAGAGGAGGGTGGGCATATGGAATAAGCTGGCAGTTGAGGCAGGTACTATAACAATATTTAAATGGCACCTGGAAAGGTTTAGAGGGATTTTGTTCAAACGTGCAGAAGGGGAATTAATGTTGATGGGGCACCTTGGTCGGCATGGACGAGTTGGGCTGAAGGGCCTGTTTCCATGCTGAATGACGCTGTAACTCGAATGGATTTGGATATTAAATTCATTAATGGTTGTAGTCATCTTGGGTCAAATGGCTGGAAGAATTTTCTTTTGTAAAAAAACACGTACTTAGACAAGTTTGGAGAATAATCTTTATGCGAGTCCAGTCACATTGCTATAATTTATGTTCTTGCTGACAAGCAACTGAAGCCATCACCTCCACCGTATCCTGACTATGTGATCTGACAGCCTCCTCTCCACCACTGCAGACTGGTATCAACTGGCAGTGACCCAGTGTGGGAAGGAACTGCTGATGCTGGTTTAAACAGCAGGGAGTCACAAAATGCTGGAGTAACTCAGCGGGACAGGCAACATCTCTGGAGAGAAGGAGTGGGTGACGTTTCAAGTCGAGACCCTTCTTCAGACTAGTTAGGGATAAGGGAAGTGACAGATATAGACAATGATTTTTCCCTTATCCCTAACTAGTCTGAAGAAGGGTCTCGACCTTTCCTTCTCGTCACCCATTCCTTCTCTCCAGAGATGCTGCCTGTCCCGCTGAGTTACTCCAGCTTTTCGTGTCCACTGCAAGTGTCTATTTGCATTGAGAAGGGGCGGTTTCTGTGGTTAACCACAGTACAAAATCCCAAAGTACCACCCCTGAAGTGCACAAGTGGTGCTTGGTAACGTTGCCTCCATCCAGTTACATACACTGCACTTGACCATTGCGCCAATCTACAAAGGAACATTTCCACATTCCAGAAATAACAATCTAAATGACATGGAAAGTGTTTGTGGAATGTTCACTACTCATTATCTACGATTACTGGAACGTCCAAAATAGAGGAGAGGGAATGTTTTGGCAATGATTTATTATTTATTGTTGATTAGCGAATCTAAACTGGGAGGCTTATTTTTCCAGATTGCCAGTTTCTAGTTCAAAGATGCAGCGTGGAAACAGGCCCTTCAGCTCACTGAGTCCACGCCGACAATCGATCACCAGCTCACACTAGTTCCATATTATCCAACTTTCCTCATCCACTCCCTACACACTAGGAGCAATTTACAGAGGGCCGATTAGCCTACAAACCTGCACGTCTCTGGGATGTGGGAGGAAACCAGAGCACCCAGCAGAAACCCACAAGGTCACAGCGAGAACGTGCAAACTAACACACAGACAGCATCCAAGGTCAGGATCGAACCTGGGTCTTGGATGTTGTGAGGCAGCAGCTCTACCCGGTGCACCACAGTGCTGCAGTGAATCTTAAATTAATACATCCCTGGAAGTATTCCTTGGATAAACTCAGGAGTGAACTTGAACTTTGCTCCACTGTTTTAAATAAGGGGAAAACAACACTTAAAACCCACCAGGAAAATGGAATTAATTGTCTGTTGCAAATAAAATTATATATTTCTCCATTGCAGTAGCTAGCAATTGTTTTATTTTGAATGCAAGATGGAATTGCAAATGTCAAGTTCAAGAACTTGTCAAAAAATAGTTTTTTTTCATAAATTAAACATTTTCAGCATGTTGCTGCATTGATTTAGGACCATGGACCCGTTTAATTTAACTATACGATGGTGATGCACCATTGATAAATGTCACTAGGTGGTCTTACTTCGCCCACAGTCGGAGTCTGGGGTGTCAATACAAACCAGGTGAAAGATCCTTAATTATTGTACACAAAAATGCTGGAGAAACTCAGCGGGTGAGGCAGCATCTATGGAGCGAAGGGAATAGGCAACGTTTCGGCTCGAGACCCTTCTTCAGATATGGGCCATATGCAGGCAGGTAGGATTAGTGTCGATGGGACATGTTCGTTGCTGTGGGCAAGTTGTGCCTGTTTCTACATTATATGACTATGACTAATGCAGAATCAATAGTGAATTGGCGAGGAAAATACAATTTTTATTCTATCTGATGCAAACAAATTCGATACTTCTTCACTTCTAAAATTTGAAACTACTAGATGTAAAGTGCTCCATGTAAAATTAAGTTATTGCTCACTGAAATCTGTAAATCTGCACAGTAAAATGGACAAGCAGCAATCACATGTAAATGACTGCACTAATATAAAAATCAAAACATTCCTCACCATTTATCAGAAATAATTGATATCAAACTACATTTTGAACGGCTACTCCAGTCAGCTGAGAATCCCTCAATGTGAACAAATCTAGCCACCAGAAGGAAACATCAAACATTCAATGTGATCAATCAGAAATCAGTACTGTCACTAGAGTTAAAAGGGGGGGCAAATTAAAATGTCATTAATACAACACGTCTCATAACAGATGTGTAGTCCACACTGGTTTTCAATCTGAATGTTTCTTAAATGTTGCACTTGTATCTCCTTAACTACCTCCTTTGGCAGCTCGTTCCAGACACCAACCACCCTTTGTGTAAAAATTACCCCTCAGATTTCTATTAAATCTTCCCCCCCCCCCCCCCCCCCCCTCACTTTAAACCTCTGAGCAAGAGACTCTGTGCATCTACCCGATTTATTCCTCTCATGATTTTCAACACCTCTATAAGATCATCCCTCATCCTCCTGCACTCCTAGGATAGTCCTAGCCTGCTCAACCTCTCCCTATAGCTCAGCCCCTTGAGTCCTGGCAACATCCTTGTAAATCTTCTCCGCACCCTTTCCAGCTTGACAACTTGTTTCCTGTAACATGGTGACCAGAAATGAACATAATACTCTAAATGCGGTCTCACCAATGTCTTATGCAACTGCAACATAACCTTAAAACTTTTATACTCGGTATGCTGACTGAAGAAGGCCAATGTGCCAAAAGCCTTTTTGACAATTTATTTTCCTAAATAAAAACATATTTTAGCTGTAACGGTTTTAAACAGTAGAGTGTAGTTCTGTATTAGACTGTATTAGCCACACGGAGAAGTTGGATGGACTTGTATTGCATTTTCTGGAGTGTAGGAGGCTGACAGCAGACCTGATAGAAGTAGACGGCACAGTGTTGCAGCAGGTGGAGCTGCTGCCTCACAACGCCAGAGACCCGGGTTCGATCCTGTCTACAGGTGCTGTCCGTATGGAGTTTGCACGTTCTTCCCGTGACTGCGTGGGTTTCCTCCGGGTGCTCCAGTATCTTCCCACGTCCCAAAGAGGTGCGGGTTTGTGCGTTAATTGGCCCTCTGGAAATCTGGAAGTGGATGAGAAAGTGGGATAACATAGAACTAGTGTGAATGGGTGATCGGTAGTCATCGTGGACTCGTAGGGCCAGAGGGCCTGTTTCTATGCTGTATCTCTTGACTGTCCGGGGTGGAAAGGCTGATGATAGGGGGAGATTATAATGACAGGTCACGACACAAAGTGCTGGAGTAACAGCGGGTCAGGCAGCATCTCTGGAGAACATGGACAGGTGACATTTATGTTTGTGACCCTTCCTCAGACTGCTGTGCCCTTTTTTTGTAAACCAGCATTTGCAGTTTCTTGTACCTCCCTTATGAAGGAATGTGTTGTATCTCCTGTGTGTACATGTGTTTGTACGTTCTCCCTGTGACCGTTTGGGATTTATCCTAATGCTGCAGTTTCCTCCCACATTCCAAAGATGTACAAAGAGGTTTGTAGGTTAATTGACTTATCTAAAATTGTAAATTGTCCCTATTGTGTGGGATAGTGCTACTGTAAGGGGTGGTCGCTGGTCGGCACGGACCCTTGGTGGGCCGAAGGGTCTATTTCTGAGCTGTATCTCGTCTAAAGGAACTGCAGATGCTGGTTTACTAAAACAACAAGCTTGCACTTCTTTTGGATGCAGAAGGTACCTGCAGGAAACCCTTGCGGTCACGGAGAACGTACAAACTCCACACAGACTGCACCCGAGGCCAGGATCGAACCTGGGTCTCTGGTGCTATAAGGCCGCAGCTCTACTGTTATGCCACCGTGATGCCCCCTGAATTACTAAACTAAGTTTGCCAATTAAGGATTCAGCCAGGACCAAACTTCACATAAATTAGCATGCAGAAGCTAAGAACAGCAGATGCTGGTTTACAAAACAGACAAACCTACAAACCCGCACGTCTTTGGGATATAGGAGGAAACCGAAGCACCCGGAGAAAACCCACATAGTCACACGGAGAACGTGCAAACTCCACACAGACAGGACCTGAGGTCAGGATTGAACCTGGGTCTCTGGCACTGTGAGGCAGCAGATCTCCCCGCACTCTGCTTGTCACTGTGGTTTAGACCAGGACCTCTCTGTTGGTGAATGGTCTTCTGCACCTACAGAAGTGTTCTCTCTGCTTCAGAGACTCTGGCACCAGGCTCACCAGCTGCCGCTGCTGAATCTTGGCAGGTACCTTTGATGTTAAAATCGCTCGGGACTCTCGTGGTTAATTATGCTAAATTTAATTTTACTTGTAAATTGTAAATGAAAGATTCCCTTGCTTTTCTCCAGGCAGCTGATTCTCCACATTCAGTATAATTAGACTATTCTTGAACAGACACGAGCTTAGATTTATTATTACCATGCTTGTTGTGCATCCTATCCAAACATCCGATCAGATAATACCACAAATAAATGCAATCAAGTCAAACTCCAGTACACTAGGTAGAGCAAAGGGGAAGATACAGAGTGCAGAATATAGTTCTCAGCATTGTAGCGCATCAGTTCCAGAGACAAAGTCCAATGTCCGCAATGGGGTAGAGGTGAATCGGACAGTACCCCTGCTTATGGAAGGACCGTTCAGAAGCCTGATAACAGAGGGGAAGAAGGAATGACTGGGGCTGGACACGTCTTTGATTGCGTTGACAGCTTTCCTGAGGAAGCATGAAGTGTAGATGGAGTTGATGGTGGGGAGTCTGGTCTGTGTGATGGACTGGGCAACATCCACAACTCTCTGTAATCCTTCCCTTGTCTGGGAATGGAGGCTCAGCGGTTTGGGCTGTCAATCGTGTGGAGGTAGTCCACTGTTGTGTTACCCCAACACCAACTTCCCCAACAGGGCGGCACGGTGGCGCAGCGGTACCGCTTCCAGCGCCGGTGACCTGGCTTCCATCCTGACTACGGGTGCAGTCTGTACGGAGTTTGTACGTTCTCCCCATGACCTGTGTGGGTTTCCTCCCACACTCCAAAGACATACAGGTTTGTAGGTAAATTGGCTTGGTATAAGTGTAAATTGTCCCTAGTGTGTGTAGGATAGTTAGTGTGCGGGATCGCTGGTCTGTGTAGACTCCGGGGGGCCGAAGGGCCTGTTTCTGCGCTGTATCTCTAAACTAAACTAAACTCTGCCCCCATCAGAGTAATTGTGTTCTGAAACACCAACTTGTCAAAGGAGTCAGAGTTCAAAGGGAAGCATAGAGGGTCACTTGGACATTGTTGCCTTTGATCGGTGGATTTTGAAGTAGTAATTTCTTTAATTGGTGGAGCAGAATGACCTTCAGAGAAGGAGAATGGGAAACATAAACCAAGTGTGTCCAAGTAGGCTGGTGGGACAAAGTGTAGATGATGGCACAGGATGTCATAATGAACACACAACTCCATCGGTGAATACAAATATACAGGTTCACCACTGAATTCCTCGCCCCCTTTAATCCAGAAACCCACCACCAGAAGTCCCCCCGAAAATGTGGCGCGTAGGCCTGGTGAGGCGGCCGATTTTAGTTTAGTTTATTTAGTTTATTGTTTATTGTCACGTGTGTCATGAAAAGCTTTTGTTGCGTGCTATCCAATCAGCAGACAGATAATACATGATTACAATCGACCCATTTACAATGCATCAATGAGACTTGATAAGGGAATAATGTTTAGTACAAGGTAAAGCCAGCAAAGTCTGATCAAGGATAGTCCGAGGGTCACCAATTAGGTAGATAGTAATTCAGCACTGCTATCTAGTTGCGATAGGATGATTCAGTTGCCTGATAACAGCTGGGAAGAAACTGTCCCTGAATCTGGAGGTGTGCGTTTTCACACTTCTATACCTTTTGCCCGTTGGGAGAGGGAGTGGCCAGGGTGCAACTAGTCCTTGATTTATGTTGCTGGCCTTGCCGAGCTAGCGTGAGGAATAAATGGAGTCGATGGAAGGGAGGTTGTTTGTGTGATGGTCTGGGCTGTGTCCACAATCCTATGTAATTTCTTGCGGTCTTGGATGGAGCTGTTCCCAAACCGTGGGGTGATGCATCCTGATAAAATGCTTTGTATGGTGCATCTGTAGAAGTTGGTGAGAGTTGTAGGGGACATGCCGAACTTCCTAAGCCTTCTAAGGAAGTTGAGTTGATTAGTTGAGTTTATTGTCACGTGTACCGAGGTACAGTGAAAAGCTTTTGTTGTGTGCTATCCAGTCGGCAGAAAGATAGTACATGATTACAATTGAGCAATTTACAGTGCTTAGTTTTTAGTTTTAGTGATACAGCGTGGAAACAGGCCCTTCGGCCCACCGAGTCTACACCGACCCTAGGCCGTGACCTCTGGTCCGGCAAAACGGATCATCTGGAAAGGCTCTGGAACCAAGGGTGCCGGAAAATCAGTGGAGGACCTGTACTCTGCTGAAAGACAGACGGTCAGATCCATTTCTTTATTTGCAACAGCATCTTTACTTCAGTAGAGACACAAGGAAGTGCAGATGCTGGAATCCTAAGCAAAACACAAGGTGCTGGAGAAACTCAGCCGGTCAGGCAGCATCTGTGGAGAGAAATGGCCAGACAACATTTTGGACTGAAGAAGAGTCCCAGCCCAAAACGTCGCCTGTGTTTTTTGTGTTAGTCATAGAGCTGGGAAGCAGGCTCTTCGGCCTAACTCATCCAGGCTGACCAAGTTGCCCCATCTTTACTAGTCCAACCTGCCTGCGTTTGGCCCAAATCCCTCTAAACCTTTCCTATCCATGCACCTGTCCAAATGTCTTTTTAAAAAATCTGAAGATAGGTCTCATCCCGAAACATCTCCTGTCCATGTTTTCCAGACATGCTGACTGGCCCGCTGAGTTACTCAAACACTTTGTGCCCTATTAAGTTTAAATTAGACTGTATCTCGAAACTAAACTAGACGAGTGGTTTAGTTTACTGCCCCAGGGTTGGTGGTATGGGTCCTGAATCTTGATTTTGCCATTCATGGGTGCAAGTTGAAAGTTTTTCTCTGGGGATTGCACTGTGAAGCTCCATCACATGGTCTGCCTAGGAACTGCAAGCACCTTCTGCCTTTAGGTAATTCAATTGGGAGTTGTAGACTTGGGAATTGATTTATGGAGACACCCAGCATGGAAACAGGTCCTTCGCCTCAACTTTCTACGCTGACCAAGCTGCTCAATCTAACCTAGTCACACCTGCCGGCATTTGGTCCAAATCCCTCTGAAGGAGATGAAGAGGAATTTCATTAATCAGAGGGTGGTGAATCTGTGGAATTCATTGTGAAGCCCATTTGGTCCATATCCTTCTAAACCTTTCCTATCCATGCTCCTGTCCAAATAACTTTTAAAAATCTGAAGCAGGGTCTCGTCCCGAAACATCTCCTGTCTATGTTCTCCAGACATGCTGCCTGGCCCGCTGAGTTCCTACAACACTTATAAGTGGTTTTAAGACAGAGATTATTAGATTATTCATTAGTACGAGTGTCAGGGGTTATGGGGAGGTGGCAAGAGAATGGGGTTGGGAGAGAAAGATAGAACAGCCAGAATTGAATGGCAGAGTAGGCTTGATTCTGCTCCGATGACATGAACTTTTGAATTGGTCATAATTCCTTCCATTCCCTACTATAGCACATTTGCAGGTTAATTGGCTTTGGTAAAATTGTAAATAGTCCCTAGTGTGTAGGATAGTGCTAGCATGCGGGGTGATCACTGGTCGGCATGGTCTCGGTGGGCTGAAGGGCCCGTTTCTGCAATGTATCTCTAAAGTTTGGATTTCAAGAGTAGCTTCTCACTTGTTGGAGGATGATCAGTACCTGCCATTGGAGCCACAAATGCGACAAGCTCATCTTCAGCCCGTGCCTTAAAGCTACCTACATCTTCATGTGTATGTAGACATTTTTCTCTGAGGAGCTTCAAATGGAACTTCATCAGAAGCATGTCCACCTCTATTCCCGTGATGCAGGAACATGGAGCAAGAATCCACAGGTAGCTGTGTAGAGGAGACAGGTCCAGCACTTTGTATTGAGATGTTAGGATGCCAGCTGTCTGCCATTGTACCGAAACGCACAGTGCTGGAGAAAGCAAAGATAGACACAAAGTGCAGGAGTAACTCAGCGGGCCGGGCAGCAAATATGTGGTCGCCATACAGCCATACGAATAATAAAGAGCACAGAACACGATAGTCTTTAACACAGACATCCCCACATAGCGGGATCAAAGTTTCCCACTGTGAGGGAAGGCTCCAAAATTCACTCATCCTCCTCTGTTGTCCTCCCATGGTCGGGGGCTCCCGAAATCCCCGCTGTCGCCGCTATGGGCAGCCCAATGTTCAGATCCGCTCGCCGGGGTGATGGAAGTCAGACGTCGGGACAGGAGGGCATCCTCAGTGGCTTGGACATCCGAATCGGCCACCTCCTACTGGAGTCTGCGGCTCCCGAAGTCCACAGGTCGCGCTGGGCGGAGATTCAACGCTGGCGGCCCTCGGCAAAGGGCTCCAGGACTCCGCAATGTTGAAGTCAGCTCCACCCGCACTGGAAGCTCTACGAACCACAGCTCCGATGTTAAAGCAGCAAGCCCAACACTCCGGAGCTTCTACGGCGATCCAGGTAAGGCATTGCCCGCTCCACGATGTATCCAGCGCTGCGCGGCCGCTGCTGAACCTCTGGTCCGGTCCCTGGCAGTAAAGGCCGCTCCAATCAAGAGATTTAACCAAAATGTGGCTACTGTGTATTTGTGGGTTGTTGCAAAAGTACTTCACTGTGCTGTGTAATTGTGACAACAAAGAGCCATGTAGTATTTATTGAAGTAAGAATCTCATAGTTCCGTTTTGGCACGTATGACAATGCATATTGCTCTATGGGCTATTCTGTATGACTAGGTGTGATTACCATTAATTGGGAGCTCGCCTGTGCCACGACTTCCTCTACAGTTCCTAGATGTCACTCTGTCAATATTACACCGGTTTTCTAGGCAGTTGCTCTCTCCTCTCCATTGGAATTCTGCTCTCAGTGTGCCCGGGGCTGTCGAGGCCAAGAATTGTGCAGTGCTTGTTCAACCCAACCTAATTGTTGGTCAGACATCAGTGAATAAGTAGACTGACAACACTGTCAATGTCATTGCCGATCGAGTACGTCCTTTTTACTTTTGGATGAGACACAAGCAGGACAGATTTGTGCTGTAACTGTAATGAACACTCTGCAGTTACTCGTGTCTCCAATTAGCCGTGACAGATGTCTGATTCCAGGATGTATTAAATCAGCATGCAGAGCAGTGTATACCGCAAGCAATTGCAGAGAGTTGTGGATATTTAACCAGTCCATTACACAGACTCTTCGCCATCGACTCCATCTACACATCACACTGCCTTGGAAAAGCAGCAAACATAATCAAAGACTTGTCCCTCCCCGATCATTTCTCTTTCTCCCCGCTCCCATCCAGCAGAAGGTGCAGAAGCTTGAAAGCGCGCAGCACCAGACTCAGGAACCGCTCCTTCCCCTCTGTTATCAGGCTTTTGAACGGTTATAGAGTCATAGAGTGATACAGTGTGGAAACGGGCCCTTTGGCCCAACTTGCCCACACCGGCCAACAATCTCCCAGCGACCCTAGTCCCATTTGCTTGTGCTTAGTCCATAACCCTCCAAACCTGTCCTATCCATGTACCTGTCCTTATGGCCCTTCCATAAACTGGGGTACTGTTTGATTCGCCTCTACCCCAGTTGCGGACATTGGACTTTGTCTATGGAACTGATGTGCTACAATGTGTGAGAAGGAACTGCAGATGCTGGTTTAAACCAAAGGCAGATATAAAAAGCTGGAGTAACTCAGCCGGCCAAGCAGCATCTCTGGAGGGAAGGAACAGGTGACGTTTTGGGTCGAGAACGCTCAGAAGAAGGGTCTCGACCCTAAACATCACCTGTTCCTTCTCTCTAGAGATGCTGCCTGTCCCACTGAATTACTCAAGCATTTTGTGTCTGATGCGCTACAATGCTGAGAAATATATTCTGCACTCTGTATCTTCCACTCTGATGTTGAGCTTGAGTTGGACTTGGTTGTATTTGTGTACAGTATTACCTGATCTGTTCGGATACCATACAAAATCAAGCTTTCCACTGTACCTCAGTACATGTGACAACAATAAACCTAAACCTACAAGTGGTGGTGCGTGCACACCCTTGCAGCCCTTCACAAACTCAATGCTGGAGTGAAATAAATAAATGTATTTGGACTAACTCAGCAGGTTAGGCAGCGTCTTCGGAGAACATGGATCGGTGATATTTCAGGTTGTCTGTTTGATTGGAAGAGTGAGGGGGGTGGGGTGAAGCTGGAGGAGAGGAGGAGCAGGAAAAAGCTGCCAAATAATAGGTTGATACAGGTGAAGGGGGTTTTGATAGGCAGATGGTTGGACAAAGGCCAGGGATGAAAAGCCAAAAGGTGTGAGAGAAAAGGATTGAAGAGTTATAAATTGTGAAGCTGGATGAAGGAATGTAGGTGGAAGTAGAGAGGGGAGAAGTCAGTGTGAGTCTAGGCGGGGCACAGGGGAGAGGTGGGGTGGAGGTGCGGGGGGAAGGGTCAAAGGAAGGGGGAGGAGTTTTGGTTTGTTACCTAAAATTGGAGAGTTCACTGTTGGGGTGTAAGCTGCCTAAGTGGAATATGAGGTGCTGTTCCTCCAGTTTGCATGCGGCCTCACTCTGGCAATGGAGGAGGCCCCGGACAGAAAGGTCAGTTCGGGTAGACACGAAATGCTGGCGTAACTCCATCTCTGGATAGAAGGAATGGGTGACGTTTCAGGTCGAGGTCCTTCTTCAGACTGAAAGTCAGGGGAGAGGGAGACACAGAGATATGGTAGGGGAAGGTGTGAAAACAAGACATCAAAAGAGATGAAGTTCAAGGAAAATGTAGAATAGATCATTGTTAGCGAGGAGAAGGTGACAACAAAGCAGAGATAAAATAGGAAGTTTATCAGAAGAACGAGGAAGAGAAAAAGTGTGGTAATGGGCACTGAATGGTTGGCAGCCGGGAGATCCAGCAGGCCATGGCGGACGAGGTGCAAGTATTCGATGAAATGGTCTCCGAGTTTATATTCTGTCTCCGGATGTCAGACTGGAAGCTGGGATGACTGAAGAAGGTTCTCTCCCTCAAACGTCTTCTGTCAATTCCCTCCCCAGATGCTGCCTGACCCACTGAATTTTTCCAGCACTCAGTGTTACGCTCAAACGATGTTCTATCCCATTAAAAGACAAAAGTAAATGTGTCTGCTTTAACATGGCGTTACTGTCGGAAGACTCGCCATATCATGACATTTGTGAAAGACGCATTTTAGAAGTAAAGGTATCTGATTCACTTAATTCTGTGTGCTGTTGCTTTTGTGTCAAACACAGTTAAAACTATTAGTCTATTGAATATCATAGTCATAGAGTGATACAGCGTGGAAACAGGCCCTTCAGCCCAACTTGCCCCTGCCAACCAACATGTCCCATCTATACTTGTCCCACTTGCCTGCATTTGGTCCATATCCCTCTAAACCTCTCCTATCCATGTACTTGTCTAAATGTTTCTTAAACATTGCGATAGTACTTGTCTCAACTACCTCCTCTGGTAACTCGTTCCTTACACCCACCACCTTTTGGGTAAATAAAAATGTTGCCCCTCAGGTTCCTATTAAATCTTTCTCCCCTCACCTTAAACCTATGTTGTCTGATTCTTGATTCCCCTACTTTGTGGGGTAAAATACTACATTTGCCTGATCTATCCCTCTCATGATCTTGTACAAGATCATCCCATCCTCCTGCGCTCCAAGGAATAAAGTCTAACTTCAAAGTTGTGACACTGTTCATTTGCTTCAAATGCTGCCTTTGCAGCAGATTGTGCTGCTTACCGTGCTTTGAAGAGAGAGACAAATAAATGGCGTGCTTCTTGAATGAGCTGCTCCCATGGCTAACGCGCAAGAATGTACACTCCATATTCATTAGCTGCTGTGATGGGTCTGCCGTGTGTGCAATGCTACAGAGCGGGGGCTGGAAGGGAGCCAGGCATGGCTCGTCTGATGTGGTGAGCTAGTGTCTTCTGCTTTCTGTAGCTGAGTTGTAGAGAATCCTCGAGGAGTACAGAATGTGGCAAAGAGGAGTGGGTTCTGCAGTGAGTGACATATTATGCAGCTGATGGGACCCTGTGCTGCAGGCCAGCAAAACCTCTTTGGCTTTGAGTGGGACGGAGACTCACTGTGGTGAGACGATGGGGCAATAAAGACCTCTGGATCTGTTATCTTGAGCGGCGCGCTGTCCACCAAGGGCAAGATCTGTGTGTCTTTGCTTTCTGATTCTGCAGAAGATTTTTCATTCCGAGCTGCCTGGCATTCGGCCAAACTTTCCCTGCAAGTGAAATTTATAACTGTGGTGAGTACAGTACTGTGAAATTTATTTGTAACTTGCACAAGATTTTAGGTTGTGGCATCCTTTTAAAGTGGTGGATGAAAGATGGTGTATGGTTACTACATTTTGGGTAGACACAAAGTGCTGAAGTAACTCAGCTTGTCTGGCATCTCTGGAGACAATGGATGGGTGATGAAGTCAGAAGTGTCCTGACCAGAAATATCACCCATCCTTTATCTCCAGTTGATTCGCACATCATGGAAACAGCTCCTTCGGCCCAACTTGTACATGCCGACCAATCTAAGCTAGTCCTATGGATAGATGACGTTTCGGTTTGGGACCATTCCTCAGAAATTTCACACCTCCATTTTCTCCAGAGGGTCTCGACCCAAAACGTCACCTATCCATGTTCCGCCTGAGATGCTGCCTGACCCGCTGAGTTACTCCAGCACTTTGTGTTTACCTTGGGTTATAAATTAACATTTGCAGTTTTTTTTAAAACTACATTTGGGATGTCTGTAGTCTCTGTTTACAAGGGTGGACATTTTTACACAATAGTATCAGGTTTTTGAATGGTCCTTCCATAAGTTATGATGTAGACCCAATCTTCCAACCTACCTCATTGCACACACTGCACTCTTTTCTCTAGAACCGTACTGCCACAATGCTGCAAATTATATTCCGCACTCTGGTATTTTTTCCTTTGCACAACCTGTGTCCTTGTGTGTGCCTTGATAAGAATCGTGTATAGTATTATCTTATTTGATCGGATAACTCGCAAACAAAAGTTTTTCATTCTATCTCTGTACATGTCAATAATAGACCTATATTTATAATTTTACAAAGGGAAATCATCCGGAGGAGGTAGTTGAAGCAGGTACAATAACCACAACAACATTAAAAGGCACATGGACAGGTCATGGAGTCATAGAGTAATACAGTGTGGAAACACGCCCAACTTGCCCACACTGGCCAACAATGTCCCAGCTACACTAGTCCCACTTGCTTGTGCTTGGTCCATATCTCTCCAAGCCTATCCTATCCATGTACCTGTCTAACTGTTTCTTAAATAATTGGGATAGTCCCAGCCTCAACTATCTCTTCTGTCAGCTTGTTCCATACACCCACAACACTTTGTGTGAAAAAGTTACCCCTCGGATTCCTATTAAATCTTTTCCCCTACACCTTGAACCTATGTCCTCTGGTCCTCGATTCCCCTACTCTGGGCAAGAGACTCTGTGCATCTACCCGATCTATTCCTCTCATGATTTTGTATACCTCTATAAGATCTCCCCTCATCCTCCTGCACTCCATGGAATAGAGACCCAGCCTACTCAACCTTTCCCTATAGCTCACACCCTCGAGTTTTGTCAACATCCTCGTAAATCTTTTCTAAACCCTTTCAAGCTTGACATTATCTTTCCTATAACATGGTGCCCTGAACTGTACACACTATTCTAAATGCGGATTCACCCACGTCTTGTACAAATGCAACATCACCTCCCAACTCCTATACTCAATACTCTGACCGATGAAGGCCAAAGTGCCAAAAGCCATTTTGACCACCTTATCTACCTGCGACTCGACCTTCAAGGAACCATGCACCTGTACTCCTCGATCCCTCTGCTCTGCAACACTACCCAGAGGCCTACCATTCACTGTGTTGGTCCTGCCCTTGTTCGACGTCCCAAAATGCAACAACTCACACATCTCTGTATTAAATTTCATCAACCATTCCTCCGCCCACCTGGCCAATCGATCCAGATCCTGCTTCATTATCTGCAAAACCACTCACTTTTATATAATCAGCAAATTTGCTAATCTTGCCCTGTATGTCGATAGGAAAGGTTTAGAGGGATCTGGGTCACTCTCGGGCAAATGGGACTAGCTTAGATGGGGCATCGTGATCAGCATGAACTAATTGGGCTGAAGGGCCTGTTTCGATGCTGTACAACTCTATGCCCAATTTGAGATATTGTAAACGTGACCATGTGACTACCATCGAGGCACCAGGCATCCTATTGAAATTGGATAATCACTTGTTAATAAAACAAATCCTGCTTAATCCGATTGATTATCATGCTTGAAGTGTCTAAAGAATTGTGTTTGCTTTGATCAATGCCTGACAGGATTAAACAATGACAGTAACTGTATCGTCAAAACATTTGCAAGATATCATGACCCCATTGTTAGGGAATTATCTTAATCATCTGACCTTTGAATCATAGAATATGGAACAGTTCGGCCCACAATGTCTGTGCCAAACATCCTCAAGACCATCTCTCAACTACATAATCCATATCCCTGTATTGCCTGAATATTCATGTGCCGATCCAACGGTCTATTAAATGCCCAGAAGTATTTGCCTCCACCTCCACCCCAGGTACTTGCGACCAACCTGTGTAAAAACAAAACCTGTCCTGCATGTCATCTGTAAACTTTGCCCCTCTCACCTTAAAGCTATGCCCTCTAGTATTTAATTTTTCCACCCTGGGTTCTGACAGTCCACCCTCATTCTTGATTCATGCTCCTTGGCCCCCTTCTTCTTCTTTTTTTTTAATATATTTTTTTATTAAAGGTAATCAATTACAATGCTTCAAACAACTTTATATCAAATTAATTCAATTTGCATTAAGTAAAACACTAGTAATACTTATCTACTATTTTTTTAGAAATAATGATAGAGAAAGAATAGAACAGTTATAAATCATTAAGAGAGTGATTAAATAATAATTTGATTATATATAAGAAAGAAAAGAGAAACGAAAAAAAAAAAAAAAAAAAAAAAAAAAATTTGAGTAACCACAATATGTATTATTAATAACACCACTACAAGTGATAGTATCAATAAAGACATATATGTTAATTCCAATATAAAAATGAATTATTCTCACCAAATCCCGCAGGGTGCACGCCGAGCTGTGTTGCCAAGAACAGCTACTTCTCTAAATACTGTATATATGGAGACCATATCTGTTCAAAAGAATTATACTTGTCCAATAGGACAATCCCTTCTTCTTCTTCTTCTTCTTTCGTGTGGCATGCACAGCTTAAAGTTGTAGGACAACTTGTTCTATTTGATCTTCTGTTTGTGCACGTCTAGTTGATTGCATTAGTCAAAACAGGGCGGACCACGTGAAGGTTGCAATCTTCCACCCCCTTGGCCCCCTGTCATAGGAGAAGAATTAGGCCATATGGTCCATTGAGTCTACTGCCATTAGATCATGGCTGATCTATCTTTCCCTCTCAACCCCATTCTCCTGCCGTCTCCCTGTAATTAAGTCTAAGGGCAACTCCCCCATACTGTTTCAGCAGAGATTTAGCCCTTCAATTCAACTTTAATGTCATTGCACAAATACTGAGTATGGGTACAACGAAATGCAGTTTTGCGTCAGTCCGTAGTAGTAGTGCATATAGAAATTTAAAAAAAAGAAAATACAGAATAATTAAACAATGGGAACGGAGGGACCGGAGAAATCTATCGGCGGGACTCCGAGTTCAGCAATGTGATGGTATAATTGTAGAAGCTGTTCCTCATCCTACTGGTACGAGACCTGAGGCTCCTGTACCGCCTCCCTGATGGGAGGAGGGCAAACAGTCCATGGTTGGGGTGGGAGGGGTCTTTAATGATCTTCCCAGCCCGTCTCAGACAACGTTTTCGGTGGAGGGCATCCATGGCAGGGAGCGGGGCACCGATGATGTGCTGCGCGGTTTTCACCACCCGTTGTAGTGCCTTCCTGTCCGCAACAGTGCAGCTGCTGTACCATACTGTGAAGCAGGTGGTCAGGATGCTCTCGATGGTACAGCGGTAGAAGTTGGTCAGGATCTGGGGGGACAGGTGGGCTTTCTTGAGCCTCCTCAGGAAGTAAAGGCGCTGCCATGCCTTTTTGATCAGCTTGGAGGTGTTGAGGGACCAGGACAAATCCTCCGAGATATGTACCCCGAGGAATTTGTAGCTGGAGACGCGCTCCACCTCAGTCCCGTTTATATGGATGGGGGTATGACTGCCTCCTCTGACCTTCCTGAAGTCGACAATAATTTCCTTCGTCTTCTTGGAGTTGAGGACGAGGTTATTGTTGGCACACCAGGTTGTCAGGTGCTGGACCTCCTCTCTGTAGGCTGACTCATCGTTGTCACTGATCAGTCCTACCACCGTGGTGTCGTCAGCAAACTTAATTATGGCGTTGGATCCGTACTTAGGGATGCAGTCGTGGGTGAAGAGGGAGTAGAGGAGAGGGCTGAGCACACAGCCCTGTGGCACGCTGGTGTTCAGTGTTATAGTGGAGGAGGTGAGGTTGTTGACCCTAACAGACTGTGGTCTGTTGGTGAGGAAATCCAGTGTCCAGTTGCAGAGGGAGGTGGAGATGCCAAGTCCGCTGAGTTTGGTGATCAAGCTGGCGGGGATGACAGTGTTAAAGGCAGAGCTGAAATCAATGAACAGCAACCTGATGTAGGAGTTGTTGTTGTCCAGGTGGGTCAGGGCAGAGTGTAGGGCCGCCGATATGGCGTCCTCTGTAGACCTGTTGGCCCGGTAGGCAAACTGATGGGGCTCCAGTGTGGGGGGGAGGCTGGCTTTGAGGTGAGCCAAGATCAGCCGCTCAAAGTACTTAGCAATGACAGGGGTTAGTGCCACTGGGCGGAAATCGTTGAGACTCCCTGTGGCTGACTGTTTGGTCATTGGCACGATGGTTGATGTCTTGAGGCAAGTGGGGACAACACCCTGGGCCAGTGAGAGATTGAAAATGTCGGTGAAGACTGGGGATAGTTGTCCAGCACATGCCCTAAGCACCCGGCCAGGGATGCCACCGGGGCCGGCAGCTTTGCGCTCATTCACCTTGCTCAGTGCATCTTGTACAGCAGAGGTGGCGAGACTGAGGGGTTGTTCATTCGGGGGTGGAGCAACTTTGATGGCTGGGGTTTTGTTGTCCCGGTCAAAGCGAGCATAGAAGTGGTTTAGCTCGTCAGGAAGGGTGGCGTTGTCTGGGGGAGGGGTGTTAACTTTATGGTAATTGGCAAGGGATTTGATTCCTTGCCACATGCGCCTGGGGTCAGAGTTGTTTTGGAAGTGCTCCTCAATCCGCCGTTTGTGATTGAGTTTGGCATTCCTCATTCCCATTTTCAGATTGGCCCTGGATGAGCTGTATCCCTCAGCGTTGCCAGATCTGAAAGCGGCATCGCGAGCCTTCAGTAGGAGTCTGACCTCCCTGCTCATCCACGGCTTCTGGTTAGGGAAGGTCTTTATCTCTTTGTGGGTAGTGACATTATCGGTGCAGAATTTTATATAGTCCATAACTGTTGAGGTGTATGAGTTGATGTCCACTTGTGAATTGAAGGTGGACTGAGTAGCAAACAGACTCCAGTCTGTCTGCTGAAACTGCTGCTGTAAAACAGAGACAGCCCCCTCAGGCCAAACCTTCACTGTCCTCATGGTAGGTTTCACACGTCTGATCAGAGGTGTGTATTAAATCTTCTCTCCGCTTGCTGTCATTTTCATTATGCCACCTTGGAGTGAGAAGCACTGAGATCAGAGGCAGAATGATTTCCAATGTAGGGACATGCTCAGCAAAAATGAAACGGCTTCTTCCCCTCCCTCATCAAGCTTCTGAGCGGTCCTTCCGTGTGTTCTTTTCTACAGAAGATAAGAGCAGGATCCAAAATCCAAGTTTCCGCTCGTTGTGTCTGTGAACATTTGTGGTGATGTTTTGCCCTTCAAGATGTTGTATACATTTCAGTTGTATGTGGCTACACCCCGTAGAGTCAAGAGTGTTTTATTGTCATAAATACAGACTATGGAACAATGACATTCTTACTTTCAGCAACATAACAGGCCTGTAAACATAATAACCTGAGATAATATATAATAATCAAAAACATCAATAATTAGTACAAAATGTGCAAAAAATGCATAGGCCCGTACGAAGCTTTTCAAAAAGTGGGGTGGCATGACAGGATTACAAAAACTGTATGTGAAATAATGTGCGCGCAGCGCACATCACGAGCGTGAAGCCCCTCGCGGCCGGGGTCCAGGGCCCACTTAAGGGGTTTTAGATGCTCTCTGGTGCATTCTGAGCCTTATTTTGGAGCATTTGTGCACCAAATATATGACCAATATTTCATAAATAAATCAAGAATTGAAGTTGTCCTTGTTATAATAATCAAGTTGTCCTGTTGTAAAATGTTATAAAGGAGCATGCAAAAACTTCAAATAAAATACTGTAAAGGCCCTGTCCCACTTACGTATCCTTGGCACGCAATTTACGCCTTGAGGCGCACGGGCATCGTATGGCCACGCAGGGCCGGTCCCACTGAGAAGCACGGAGGGGTATGGAGTTGTGTGCGGTATCGCGCGGCGCTCCGGGATTTTGTACCGAACAAAATCTTTGAGCGCCACCGGCTTGTCGCGTAACTGACGGCGAAAGTGGGACAGGTCCAAGACCCTGGCGCGATGCAACGTCTCACCTTCAACAGCAACAGTAGCAGGCATACGATCGTCGAACTCGGCCTGGGGCTCACGGCCGTTGCGGATCCGGTCCACCCCCACTTCTACTCCCAGAGCGGGGCCAAGAAAATTGAAGATAGACACAAAATGCATGAGTAACTCAGCGGGACCGGCAGCCTCTCTGGAGAGAAGGAATGGATGACGTTTCGGGTCAAGACCCTTCTTTCAGACTGAAGAAGGGTCTCGACCCGAAACATCATCCATTCCTTCTCTCCCGAGATGTTGCCGGTCCCGCTGAGTTACTCCAGCATTTTGTGTCCATCTTCAAATGATGTCACGTGCTCCAGATGGCTGTGCGGACACATGAAGTCGCGCGTGACCTTCGCTGGACCGTCGCGTCTCAAGCGACGACGAGGCCACGTAATTAGCGTGCCAAGGACACGTAAGTGGGACAGGGGCTTAAGTTTTTGCAGTAAAGAAAACCTTTTTTAGAAAATGGTTTGTGTGTTGATTTGATTGCCTGTTACTGTTAGACTGTGATAGTGTGTGCAGTGCACATTTAATGGTCCTCCTGACGTAACAACTCGCATCACATCAATTTCAACGTGGAATAGTGATGCGAATACAACATAGTTTCATAGTTGAGGTTAATGTTGTGCAGTGATCAAGGGTTGTTGGGAAGCTGTTCCTGAACCTAGAGGTCATGGTTTTCAGGCTCCTGTGCCTTCTTCCTGATGGTAGCAGCGAGATGAGAGCATGGTCAGGGTGGTGTGGGTCTCTGATGATGCTGGCTGCCTTTTCAAGGTAGTGCCTCCTGCAGATCCCTTCAATGGTGGGGAGGTGAGTACCCGCGATGGAGCGGGCAGTGTGCGGTGGGGAGGGCAGTACCCGTGATGGAGCGGGCAGTGTGTGGTGGGGAGGTCAGTACCCATGATGGAGCGGGCAGTGTGTGGTGGGGAGGTCAGTACCCGCAATGGAGCGGGCAGTGTGTGGTGGGGAGGTCAGTACCCGTGATGGAGTGGGCAGTGTGTGGTGGGGAGGGCAGTACCCGTGATGGAGCGGGCAGTGTGTGGTGGGGAGGGCAGTACCCGTGATGGAGCGGGCAGTGTGTGGTGGGGAGGGCAGTACCCGTGATGGAGCGGGCAGTGTGTGGTGGGGAGGTGAGTACCCATGATGGAGCGGGCAGTGTGTGGTGGGGAGGTGAGTACCCGTGATGGAGTGGGCAGTGTGTGGTGGGGAGGTGAGTACCCGTGATGGAGTGGGCAGTGTGTGGTGGGGAGGTGAGTACCCGTGATGGAGTGGGCAGTGTGTGGTAGGGAGGGCAGTACCCATGATGGAGCGGGCAGTGTGTGGTGGGGAGGTGAGTACCCGTGATGGAGCGGGCAGTGTGTGGTGGGGAGGGAAGTACCCGCGATGGACCAACTGCATTTTCTATCTCATACTTGACAATGTCAGACATTTGCTTTCCATGTGTGTATAAAATCATGAGCGGAATAGATAGGGTGAATGCACACAGTGTTTCACCCAGAGTAGGGGATTCAAGAATCAGATGACATAGGTTTAAGTTAAGAGGGGAACTATTTCATCGGACTGGAGGGGCAACGTTTTCACACAGTGGGTGGTGGGTGTATGGAACGAGCTGCCAGAGGAGGTAGGTGAGGCAGGGACTGTAATAACATTTAAAAGCCATTTAGATCTGTGGGTAGAGAAGTTTTAGGGGGATATGGACCAAATGCAGGCATGTGCGACGAGCATTGATGGGACACCTTGGTCAGTGTGGGCAGGTTGTGACGAAGGGCCTGTTTCCATGCTGCTTAGCTCTATGATCCTGTTTAATTCTCGCTGGGATCACACACGACAGTTACTTGGTTTGATACCAGTTAAAGTCAGATTTACATCAGAGTGACCTTTCTCCTTCCTCCTTCTGAACATTGTAAACTTTTTAGCGTGCACGAGAAATAGTTGCACCGTCAATAAATTCAGTGTCTGCTTAATGCTCTGTCATAGATTTAGTTTAGTTTCAGTTGTACAAGTAGTTGGGGATCTGGAATAGTTGGTGCGATGCGTCACAAGTGTATGTTTTTGTGCGGAGGTGTTATGTGGCTATTGTTAAAAGTTCCTTTTGGTTGAGCCAGTAGTTAATGGAGATGCCTGTGAGAGGCGTGTCAGATAGGCTGATACTATTTATGTCTGATGACCTAGAAGGGAGTGCACCTTGTGGGAGTAAAGATTGCTTCACCCACTTTCATGCGGGAATGTGTTTGGTGGTGTCACTGCGAAGTGGAGTGGGAAGAGGGTGGATGGTGTAACTCCAGCTCCTGGTGCCTGTGGATTTGTTCTGGTCTCTCTCTGTACACACATCGCACTCCCGCTCCTCTCTGAGTTTGCAAGGTAGGTGCGTATGACTTTACAAAACATTGTCTGGTTGCCATGGTTTTATGAATCCAGTTCTTTCCTTTTGTGTCATGAAATGTCACTGTCGAGGTTGTTTAAATTCCAGTTGTGGGCTGTGCCGACAGCAACTGGCTCTGCTTGTTTTCACCGCGCTTGCTACAATGAAAGATGTGTGAGACATGGTGACCCCCGAGGTCAGGATCGAACCCTGATCTCAGGATCTGTGATCAGTGGGTCTACACACTGTGGCTCGGCACATTGTGGCTCGACACACTGTGGGTTGACACACTGAGGCTTGACACACTGAGGCAGTGGCCCTACCCACTATGCCTCAATCTGCTTTAACGTGATATTTCTAGATTTCTTATATCGCCCACAGACTGAAATGTGACCAAGCAAGTCCACCAGACCGACATCATTGTAGTTGGATGATAGTGAGTCTATAATTCTGTTACTGCAGTGAAATAGATCTGGGACCCAGACCATCAAATTGCCATGCGAGTCTACTTCTGTATCCAGAGCAGGTAAACGAAAGGTGGTTTTCAAAACGTGAGGGTGAGGTGGAGAACATTGAACATAGTGTGTAGGAAGGAACTGCAGATACTGGTTTAAACCGAAGATAGACACAAAAAGCTGGAGTAACTCAGCGGGTCAGGCAGTATCTGGGTGAGGTTTCGGGTCGAGACTCTTCTTCAGACTGAAGGGGTCTGAACATAGACCAGGTCAGCACAGGAATAGGCCCTTCGGCCCACACTGTCCATGTTGAACACGATGCCAAGTTAAATTCATCTCCTTCATCTGCACCTGATCCATTCTTTGCATATCCATGTGGCTCTTAAAAAGCTTCTTAAGCCCCCGTCCCACTTACGTGTCCTTGGCACGCTAATTACGCGACCTCATGGTCGCGTTGAGCCTCGACGGTCCCGCGAAGGTCGCGCGTGACTTCATTCGACCGCACAGCCGTCTGGAGCGAGTGACGTCATTTAAAGATGGACGCAAAATGCCGGAGTAACTCAGCGGGCCCGGCAGCATCTCTGGAGAGAAGCAATGGGTGATGTTTCGTGTCGAGACTCTTCTTCAGTCTGAAAGAAGGGTCTTGACCTGAAACATCACCCATTGCTTCTCTCCAGAGATGCTGCCAATCCCGCTGAGTTACTCCAGCATTTTGTGTCTTTTTATCTTCAATTTTCTTGGGCCCGCTCTGGGAGTAGAAGTGGGGGCGGATCTGGATCCACAATGGCCGTGAGCCCCAGGCCGAGTTCGGCGATCGTTTGCCTGCTTCTGCTGCTGTTGGAGGTGAGACTTTGCGTTGCGCCATGATCTGGGGCCTGTCCCACTTTGGCCGTCAGTTCCGCGACAGGCCATTGGCGCGCAAAGATTTTGTTCGCTACAAACATTTCGGAGCCCCGCGCGATGTCGCGCACAACTACATACCCCTCCTTGCTTTTCAGTGGGACCGGCCCCGCGCGCCCACACGAGGCCCGTGTGCCTCAACGCGACCACGAGGTCGCGTAATTTGCGTGCCAAGGACACGTAAGTGGGACAGGCCCTTTAAACATCACTATTGTACCTGCTTCCACCTCCACCCCCAGCAGCGATTTCCACACACTCACTGCCCACTGTGTGAAAATAAACTTTCTCTACACATCTCCTTTAAATCTGAAAGGTCCCGACAGGAAACACTGCCTATCTGTGTTTTCGAGAAATGCTGCCTAACCTGCTGTGTTATTCAGAGGATCAGCCCGCAACTGTGGAGAACATGGATAGGTGACGTTTTGAGTGTGAACCCTTCTTCAGACTGTCTGAAGAAAAGTCTCAACCCGAAACATCACCTATCCATGTTCTGCACAGTTGCTGCCTGACCCAGTGAGTTACTCTAGCACTCTGGGTCTTTTTTTGTGAGCCTGGTCCTTGGGTCTCTGATGGAATGAAATATTGTATTCAGAGTGTGATCGTGAGATGGAGGACTTTAAGAGTGTATTCAAAATCCTAGCGATGAAGCACATAGACACTTCTAATAAATATGACAGGAAAATGTACAGTTAATGGTGAAGACATTTAGCAAAGTTTGGAGTTGTGTAAAACCACATTACGCTGATTTTTCTCAAGCTTCTGTTTCCTGGAGAAAGTTAACATCAATGGCTTATCGAACACATGTTATTTTAGGATTAATAGCTAAATATGTCATGCAATGTGAGTGTCTGAGGTTGCCTATTTATATCACCCTTCAGTAAGAGCTGGTGTTGGCAATCTGTTCCAACTAATGTATTATTGAAGCCCTGCTACATACCCAACCAGTGATGTGGATGGAATGTTCATTGCCTCCATTACTGCACTCTGAAGAGTGTAAGTCGCCCTCAGTGCTTTCCACACCTCACTTAACTTCTAAAAACTCTTCTGCATACTTTAAAAAATAAAGTTGTGATTATTTTTAACTCAATACCTATTAGCCTTTTTAGAGATAAAGCAAGGAAACAGGCCCTTCGGCCCACCAAGCCCATGCCGACCATCGATCACCCGTTCACACTAGTTCTGTGTTATCTCACTTTCTCATCCACTCCCTGCACACTAGGGGTAATTTACAGAGGGCCGATTAACCTACAAACCCGCACGTCCTTGGGATGTGGGAGGAAACCAGAGTGCCTAAAGGAAACCCACACGGTCACAGGGAGAACGTGCAAACACCATACAGACAGCACCCGAGGTCAGGATCGAACTGGGGTGTCTGGCGCTGTGAGGCAGCAGCTCTTCCAACTGTGCCACTGTGCTGCCCCATGTGCTGAACCAAATTACTAATTTCTTTAAGTCTGCTTCAAGTGGGGCGGCACAGTGGCGTAGCAGTAGAGTTACTGTCTTACATCGCCAGATATCCGGGTTCAATCCGGACTATGGGTGCTGTCTGTACGGAGTTTGTATGTTCTCCCTGTGACCTGCGTGGATTTTCTCCGAGATCTTCGGTTTCTTCCCACACTCCAAAGATGTACAGATTTGTAGGTTAATTGGCCTGGTGTAAATGAAAATAATTGTCCCTAGTGTGCGTAGGGTGGTGTTAATGTGTGGGTCGGTGTGGACTCGATGGGCCAAAGGGCCTGTTTCTGCACTGTATCTCTAAACTAAACAACTGATTAAATGTTTCATAAAGTAATGGCGACACAGTGGCGCAGTGGGAGAGCCGCTACCTCACAGCGCCCGAGACCCGGATTTGATCCCGACCACAGGTGCTGTCTGTGTGCTGCTTGCACGTTCTTCCTGTGACCATGTGGGGTTCCTCCGGGTGCTCCGCATTCCTTCCACATCCCAATGTTCTTCTGTAAATTCTGTAAATTGTCCCCAGTGTGTAGGGAGTGGACGAGAACTTGGGATAACATAGAACTAGTGTGAAGGGGTGATTCATGCTTGGCATCGACTCTGTGGGCCGAAGGGCCTGCTTGGCTGCTGAAAACAATCAGTTCAATCAATTTAGGCTCTGTTTTTGAGCTGATTATTACTACAATGACATCCAGTCGTGGTTTGTGACTGGAATCTGACCTTGTGAAATAAGGAATTTAATGAAAATAATGACAGCTTAGTGTGGGAATAGTGCTGACTTGAGAGGGAATGTCCTTTGTCACCCTGTGGGGTACAGTGTGACAGGGAGACATGCTGAATGATTAAGTGCAAAAACATGTCAAGGAGGTGTTAAATGTTCATTTTTTCCAATTGGGAAGCATTTATCATGCGTGGGAAAGTGTTAATGATGTAGAATACATTGAATGTCTTGCTGATAGTAGATGTGGTTTGATGAATGTTTTTAAAAATGTGCTCAAAACTGAATTTTAGTTTTGAGATACAGCGTAGAAACAGGCCCTTTGGCCCACCGAGTCCTCGCCGACCAGCCATCCCCGTACACTAGCACTATTCTACACACTAGGGACAATGGACAATCTTCACCAAAGCCAATTAACCTCAACCTGTACGTCATTGGAGTGTGGAAGGAAACCTGAGCACACAGAGAATACCCACGCGGTCACAGGGAGAACACAGTCAGGATGGAATCCAATTTGTTGTAAGGCAGCAGCTCTAACGCTGCGCCACTGTGCCGTATTAATTTCATAGTTTGGAAGACTGCAGGAAAAAAACAAATTGTAGATAGAACATACTGTAGATTAGTACAACACAGCACCAGACCCTTCAGCCCACTTTCTCATCCACTCTCTACATACTAGTGGCAATGTACCTAAGCTGTTCACTGTACCTCAGTAAATTAAACGGTCGGTGGGTGCAGGACAAAATCAGACTTTGTCTTACCCCAAAGATAGATAGAAACTGTTGGAGTTAGTCAGCGAGTCAGGCAACATTTCTGGATAAGAGAAATAGGCTGCAGGCTGAAGCTTAGGGTCAGAACCCTTCATCGGCCACTCCTGGCCCAGGGTTCTCCCCACTACTACCATCTGTCTGACGAAAGGTCCCGATCTGAAACGTTGTGTGTCGATTCCCTCCACAGATGCTGCCTGACCTGCCGAGTTTCTCCAGCACTTTGTGTTTTGAATCGACTGCAATATTTTTCCACATTTGTATTCTATGCACCCTACAGCAGATCAGTGTAGGGTGTAGTGATGGGCACTGTGCTAACTTGAAGCAATTGCTTGCAGTGAAACCTCTCTCTGTGAGTAACCAGAGGTGACCCTCTCGCCTCAGCTGTTCAGGGAAACATAAATTGGCTCTTAGAGAATTCAAAAATCATTACCCAGAAATTCGTGATATGGAATAAATTTACTCTCATGGAATTTATGTGGAAAATTTGCACCTTTTAAAAAAAACACGTGTTTCTAGACGTATTTGCAGTTTTTGAGCCATACAGCTTGGAAACAGGCCCAACTTGCCCATGCTGACCAAGATGCCACATCTCTGCTCGTCCCACCTGCCCATGTTTGGCCCATATCTCACTAAACCGCTCCTATGCAAGTACCTGTCCATTGACCATGCTTTGTGTTAAAATCAGGATGTTGGCCTATTGTCACGTGTACTGAGGTACAGCAAAAAGTTGTTGGAAAGATAAAACATGATTACAATTGAGCCATCCATGGTGTACAGATACATGATAAAGGGAATAGCGTGGGGGGGAAGGGGGAGTGAAGTGGGGAGGGGGGGTTGGGGTGGGGAGGGGATGAGGGGGTAGCAAATTTAAAAACAATGCAAACCGGAAGAGGACAAGATGAGAGTTTTAGTTAAGTATAGAAGATAAGTATAGAAGATAGATAGATAAGATAGATAGAATATACAAGATATAGATAGCGATAGATAGATAGATACACTTGACCTCCCGCAGCTCCAGAGTCCCCGTGGACACCGCGTGTTCATTTCTCCAGGAACACGCGGGCATGGACGTAGGAAGGTGGGCACTCAGTTGACTCTGGTGTGACCATCGAATACCCGCCATCTTGTCCAGGTCCATGAGCCTTTCAGAATGGGACTTTCAGAGGTTGCATTTTGTTTTACCATTTTGGACAACTCACTGAGGAATGCAACGGAAGACTAGGGTGTGGAGTGTGGAGTGTGCAGGAGCACCCTGTGCAGTAAACCCTGGTGGTCACGGTTCTCATTCTCCTGTACCACTGCCGCAGTGGTGTGCGTAAAATGATGGCATGGCCAGGGTGGTGTGGGTCTTTGATGATGCTGCCTGCATTTCTAAGCCATGGGAATAGCTTCCATTTTCCCCCCAGACTTCTTTTGTCGTGCGATCAGTGAGCAGTAATTGGCAGTGGGTGTGGGAGACGGTGCTTGGAAAGGTCAGAAAGAATGGGACTTTCAGAGGTTGCATTTTGTTTTACCATTTTGGACAACCCACTCAGGAATGCATTGAGCTTGTTATTTTGACCAACAATATGCATCGCTCAGCAGTGAAGGAAATGCCGTTGGTGAAAATACCTTGATTCAATGGTCAAGAAGTGCTTTATTGTCTCATGTCCCAGACAGAACAATGAGATTCTTACTTGCTGCAGCACAACATAATATGTAAACATTGTACACAATATAATAAACGAGAGAGAAAAAAGTTCAGTACGTACACACGCACACACACACGCACACACGCACACACACACACACACACACACACACACACACACACACACACACACACACACACACACACACACACACACACACTGAATAAATGGTGAAAATACACCAACAACAATCCCACACAGTGACGATCTACTAGTTTAGTTTATTGCCACGTGACCGAGGTACAGTGCTATCCAGTCAGCAGAAAGACTGATTAAAATGGAGCAGTTCAGTGTGTACACATACATTGTAAAGGGAAAAGCGTTTAGTGCAAGATAAAGCCCAGTAAAGTCATAAGGAATAGGAGTAGAATTAGGCCATTCGGCCCATCGAGTCTACTCCGCCATTCAATCATGACTGATCTATCTCTCCCTCTTAACCCCATTCTCTTGCCTTCTCCCCATAACCTCTGACACCCGTACAAATCAAGAATCTATCTATCTCTGCCTTAAAAATACCCACTGACTTGGCCTCCACAGCCTACTGTGACAAATAATTCCGCAGATTCATCACCCTCTGACTAAATAAATATCTCATCTCCTTCCTAAAAGAACGTCCTTTAATTCTGATTGAAGTCTTTTAATTCTGATTTAATTTAAGTCTGATTAAAGACTCTAGAATTTGTTTTGATTGCTCTCCGCACTATGATTTGCAACAGTGGGTACGGGCGGGCTGAAGCATCTGTTTCCATGCTGTACGGGCGGGCTGAAGGGTCTGTTTCCATGCTGTACGGGCGGGCTGAAGGGTCTGTTTTCATGCTGTATCTCGGTACTCCAAACTCTAAACCACAAAAGTGAAGCACAAAATGTGAACATAACGAGAAACAATTATGGTAGAAATGTTTTCAATGTTTGGAGCAATAAGTGGCATTTGAGGTTTTATTTTTTTTCAGTCATTTCCACTTCATTACCTTTTTTAAAACAAGCTTTGTCTGAGTTGATTATACTGATGTATTAGTTTTGCAATTGTATCTTAGGGGCACGTTCTCTGTGTAAATTCCACAAAGTGGCATTTGTTTCCACGGATTAAATCAACACAAATTGGCCGGTTTCCATGCTGTATCTTAAAACTAAACTAAACTCAACAGGTTTGAGTTAACGTTTTGGGTTGAACGTCCTTTGTTAAGATTACACCTGAAACATATTTTATTTTCTCTTTCCACGCCTGCTGCCTTACTGCTGTGTTTCCTGCATTTAAAAAAAAAATTCAGATTTACAAGAAGTGTAGTTTTAATTTAAACGTTCTCGTTTCGAGATCGTACCACTTGGGGATGGAACTGCATCCTATGTCGGGACTCTCCCAGCTGATTGAAAGTGGATGACCTCTTTAGTTTAGTTACCGAGATACAGCTTGGAAACAGGCCCTTCGGCCCACCGAGTCTACGCTGACAAGCGATTACCGGTTTACACTAGTTCTCCATTATCCCACTTTCTCATCCACTCCTTACACTCTAGGGACAATTTACAGAGGGCCGATTAACCTACAAACCCGCATGTCTTTGGGACGTGGGAGGAAACCCATGCAAGTCACAGGAAGATTGTGCAAACTCCACACTCAAACAGCACCCGAGGTCAGAATCGAACCGGGGTCTCTGGCGCAGTGAGGCAGCTGCTGTACCAGTTGCACCATTGTGGAAATAAGATTGTAGAAAAGTTTAATTTCTGTAATTTTGAGTGACGTGCTTATTAATCTAAGTCGAGCCTTTTGCATTTTTCATCCAGTGGGTCCAATTTTCTACAGATTGTCAATGCCTGCAAGTAAATGCAAACTGCCTAGTCGATTTGTACTTCCCATTTGTCTTTTAGGGTTAGTTCAGTTTATTGTCATGTGTAACGAGGTACAACAAATAAACCTCCACCCCACATCCTCCCCCCCCTCCCCCCACTCAGTCGCTGCGCTCCCTCGGGCGCGGTCTCTTGCAATGTCTCATTCCCAACTCTTATCCAATGTTGGCAGCCCTGATATAGCGGTAAAGAAGGCATGTGGTGATCCTGCCTGATATACCATATGGTGAATTACCATCAGTCGAGGCATAAGAGTCATTGAGCATAAGAGTCAAGAAGTCACATTGGCGCTTTATGGGTCTCTGGATTGGGCTGCATTTGGAGTATTGCGCGCAGTCCTGATTGCCCCATTGCAGGAAAGGAGGTGGAGGCTTGGGAGAGGGTGCAGACGAGGTTTACCAGAATGCTGCCTGCATTAATGATTATTAGCCACAGCAAGAGGTTAGACAAACTTAGATTGTTTTGTCTGGAGCATTAGGGATCGAGGGAAGACCTGGCAGAAATATATAAAGCGATCAGAGGCATAGATAGGGTAGACGGTCAGAACCTTATTCCCAGCGTGGAAATGTCAAAGACTAGAGGGCATTGCTTTAAGGTGAGAGAGGCAAAGTTTAAAGGAGATGTGCAGGGCAGGTTTTCCACACAAAGGCTGGTGAATGTGCTGCCGGGGGAAAGGCTGGTGAATGTGCTGCCGGGGGTGGTGGTGGTGACTGATACGATAGTGGTGTTTAAGAGGCTTCCAGATAGGCACATGGATAAGCAGGGATATGGATCACACGCAGGCAGAGAAGATTAGTTTATCTTGGCATCATTTGCTGCACAGACATTGTGGACTGAAGGGCCTGCTCTTGTGCTGCACTGTTCTATGCGTCTGTCTATGTGCCTGTGACCATGTCTAAGTGTCTCTGTCTTGCTTGGTGTGTCATAGAGTGATACAGCGTGGAAACAGGCCCTTCGGTCCAACTTGCCCATACCGGCCAACAATGTCCCAACTTGCCCACACTGGCCAACAATGTCCCAACTTGCCCACACTGGCCAACAATGTCCCAGCTGCACAAGTCTCACCTGCTCACTTTTGGTCCATATCCCTCCAAACCTGTCCGATCTCCGTACCTGTCTAACTGTTTCTTAAGCATTGAGATTGTCCCAACCTTAACTACCTCCTCTGGCAGTTTGTTCCATACACCCACCACCCCTGAGGTTACCCCTCAGATTCCTATTAAATCTTTGCACTTTCAACTTAAACCTATGCCCTCTGGTCCTTGATTCACCTTCTCTGGGCAAGAGATTCTGTGCATCTACACGATCTTTTCCTCTCATGATTTTATACACCTCTATTCGATCACCCCTCATCCTCCTGCGCTCCAGGGAATAGAGACACAGCCTACTCAACCTCTCCCTATAGCTCAGACCCTCTAATCCTGGCAAAATCCTTGTAAATCTTCCTTGTACCCTTTCTAGCTTGACAATACCTTTCCTGTAACATGGTGCCCAGAACTGAACACAATACTCTAAATGCGGTCTCACAATCGTCTTATACAACTGCAACATGACCTCCCAACTTCTATGCATGTAAGAAGGAACTGCTGATGCTGGTTGAAACTGAAGATAGATGCATAAAGCTGTAGTAACTTAACGGGACAGGCAGCATCTCTGGAGAGAAGGAATGGATCTGAATAAGGGTCTCGATCCGAAACGTTGCCCATTCCTTCTCGCCAGAGATGCTGCTTGTCCCGCTGAGTTACTCTAGCACTTTGTGTATATCTCCCAACTTCTATACTCAAGGTATACTGTGGAAAATGCTCCAACATTCTTAATACAGATTAGAATAAAGACAAATCTTGCTAATAAAGCTGTAATTGGCCTTGAATCTCATAGGTTGTTTTTCTCTTCTGCCTCCTTTAATGCATACATCCCAGATATCATATTCTGAAAAAGTAGAGAGTGCTGTGAGCTGTAGTGTTTTGCATTACCCTGGGGCCTGTGCTGTTTGAAGGGTGAGTGGAATAGATATTAAAGTCAGTGTATCCCTGTGAGCCATAAATTCTACTCGGCAATTTAACATTTGGAAGCGAGAAAATTATCCTTTTAAAATTGTAACAGGCGCTGTGACCTTTCATTAAATGTCACTTTGAGGAAGATTTTCTTTCTGTGAGAATATTGTTCTGTTTCTATGACACCTGCTTTCTCGATTGTTCAAGCTATGAGGCCCCAGAGTTGTCTCCTGCAGATCATTCAGGAGACAGACACACAAACACCAAGTTTCCCTATGATTACATGGCAGCATGAGAGGGGCAGCATGGTGGCACAGCGGTAGAGTTGCTGCCTCACAGCGCCAGAGACCCGGGTTTGATCCTGACCATGGGTGCTGCCTGTATGGAGTTTGTCCGTTCTTCCTGTGACCTGCTTGGGTTTTCTCTGAGATCTTCAGTCTCCTCCCACACTCCAAAGATGTGCACGTTTGTAGGTTAATTGGCTTGGTGTAATTGTATGAATGTAAAATTGTCACTAATGTGTGCAGATAGTGATAGTGTGCGGGAATCGCTGGTCAGTGTGGACTCGGTGGGCCGAAGGGCCTGTTTCTGTGCTGTGTTTCTAAACTAGACTAAATGTGCCTGTCACTGATGGCAATAACTCTGCACTGCAGATATCATAGGGGCCCAGTGCGGCCCAGGCAAAGACATGACTGAAGTGTACAATATTATGAGAGGCACTGATAGGGTGGACTGTCGGAACCCTATTCCCAGAGTGGGAATATCACTAGGGTTGCCAACTTTCTTACTCTCAAATAAGGGACAAAAGATCAATATACAGGACAAATATCCGACAGCAATTCGTTGACCGACTCGGCCGTGGCTGGGTGAATGATGAGTTGGCCCGGGTGCTGGACTGCACACAAAGCCCAGCCGGCAGACCAGCTGGAGTTTTGGCCCGAGCCGCGCGACGTCGCACACAAAGTTCGGCACCCCCCATCCAACTCATGAACCGATGATCGGCCATGAGAAGGAAGGGCGGTGGTGTCGGCCGAAGGTCGGACAGCTGGCCGGGCTTCCGACCGACGGGGCCACGTGCGAGGCGCTGCTGCTGCTTGCACTCCATGGGCTGCACTACGTCGGGATGGTAGAGGCGGAGCCGGATGCGGCGTTCCGACCCAACAGTCCTCTCGACCCGAGTAGCAGCAGTCAAATATGGGGCAAGGGCGGTCCCATACGGGACAAACCAATTTAGCCCAAAAAAACGGGATGTCCCGGCTAATACGGGACAGTTGGAAACCCTAAATGTCACAGACTAGAAGGCATAAGGTGAGGGAGACAGAGGAAATGCTGCGGTGTCATGTCGGGGTGTAGGCTGAGCAAGTCTGTGTTTCAGGATTATTCTTAAAATGCCCCTTTAGACCCAAGACTTGTTACCTTTAGAGCAGGTGATTAGGACTCAAAGGCAAAACATTCCCAAAGCTGGAAATCTGTAAGAAAACAGATTAGGAACCTGATGGGCAAGCGTTTCACTCAGTAGGTGGAGGTATATGGAACGAGCTGCCAGAGGAGGTTGTTGAGTCCGGTTAATATTATATCAACATTTAAAATTGCATGAAGAGGTGCATGGATAGGACGGTTGAGAGGGATATGGACCAAGCAAGGGCAGGTGGGACTAGTGCAGATGGGACATCTTGCACAAGGTGCAGTGGTTACTTTTTTACCTTAACTGATGTTGTTCTTCAGTTTAGTTTACAATGCAGCACGGAAACCGGCCCTTCAGCCCACCATGTCTGCACCGATCAGTGATCCCTGCGCATTAACGCTATCCTACACACACTAGCGACAATTTACACATACAAATCCAATTAACCTACAAACCCGTACCTCTTCGGAGTGTGGGAGGAAACCAAAGAAACCAAAGATCTCGGAGAAAACCCACGGGGTCACGGGGAGAGAGTACAAACTCCGTACGGGCAGCAACTCTACCGCTGCGCCACCATGCTACCCTGGAAGAATTCTTCTACTGAAAGGATATGCACCAACCCCGTATTTGGGAGTAAACACTCAGAAAGTACATACGTCAGTGACTTTATACAATCCATACAACTAGCTAATGAGTCACGGTGGATAACACTTTTCAGTTTATCTGCTACATAAAAATGGCAGGTCATATGTTCAGGTAAATAATTAAGCAGCAATAAGATATCAGTGTGGACTTTTTATGACTCAAACATTATATTGCCCTTTATTATGCTTTTATACAACCATCCAAAAAAGTCACACTCCTCAAGTAGGCATAGAAATGTTGGAGGAGCAATGCATACACTAACTCAATTCAAAATGATAGCTACTCGAAGGAACATGATGAGGAATTTAGTTGAGAGTTACAGCATGGAAACAGGCCCTTTGGCCCACCGAATCCACGTCGACCTTCGATCACCCGTTCACACTATTTCGATGTTATGCCACTTTCTCATTCACTCCCGACACACTAGGGGCAATTTACAGAGGGTCAATTAACCTATAAGCCCGTATGTCTTTGGGAATGTGGGAGGAAACCGGAGCACCTGGAGGAAACCCACGCGGTCACAGGGACTACATGCAAACTCCACACAGAAAGCACCCGTGGTCAGGATCGAGCCCGTGTCTCTGGCGCTGTGAGGCAGAAGCTCGACCACAGAGATGACAGAAACATGGAAACATAGAAAAATAGATGCAGGAGTAGGCCATTCAGCCCTTTGAGCCAGCACCGCCATTCAATTTGATCATGGCTGATCATCCAAAATCAGTACCCCGTTCCTGTTTTTTCCCCATAACCCTCTTGATTCCTTTAGCCCCAAGAGCTCAATCTAACTCTTTCTTGAAAACATCCAGTGAATTGGCCTCCACTGCCATCTGAGGCAGAGAATTCCACAAATTCACAACTCTCTGGGTGAAGACATTTTTCCTCACCTGTCCTAAATGGCCTACCCCTTATTCTTAAACTGTGACCCCTAATTCTGGACTCCCCCAACATCTGGAACATTTTTCCTGCATCTAGCCTGTCCAATCCTTTAAGAATTGAATATGTTTCTACAAGATACCCTTTCATCCTTCTAAATTCCAGATGATGCCCAACCCTGAAATACTGAATCATTTAGTGTCTTTCCTCTGTAAGCCAGCATCTTCAGTTTAGTTTTGTTTATTGTCATGTGTACCAATGTACAGTGAAAAGCTTTTTTGTTGCCTACTAACCAGTCAGCAAAAAGACGCCATCATTTCAATGAAGCCGTCCACAGTATATAGATACAGGATAAAGGGAATAACATTTGGTGCAAGATAAAGTCCAGTAAAGTCCGATTATAGATAGTCCAAGGGTCTCCAGTGAGGTAGGTTGTAGGTCGAGATCACTTTCTAGTTGGTGAGACGACGGGTCAGTTGCCGGATAACAGCTGGGAAGAAACTGTCCCTGAATCTGCAGGTGTGCGTTTTCACGCTTTTGTACCTCTTGCCTGTTGAGAGAAGGGAGAAGAGGGAGTGACCAGGGTGAGACTGGTCCTTGATTATGCCGGTGGCCTTGCTGAGGCAGTGTGAAGTGTGGATGGAGTCCGTGGAAGGGAGGGTGGTTTGTGTAATGGTCTGGGCTGCATCCACAACTCTGCAATTTCTTGTGGTCTTGGATGGAGCTTGTCCCAAACTAGGCTGTGATGCATCCTGATAAAATACTTTCTACAGTGCACCTGTAGAAGTTGGTGAGCGTTGTTAGGGAAATGCCGAACTATCTAAGCCCTTAAAGGAAGAAGAGGCATTGATTTGCTTTCTTGGCCATTGCTTCTATCCAGCTGGTCCAGGACAAATTGATCGTGATATTTACTCTGAGGAACTTGGACTCCCGAGCCCTTGTTACACCTAGTTCGTTTTTGCTACTTTTTCTTCAATTTTGTGAACCAAAATTGTCACGGTTGATGAAGTTAATCCCCGCGTCAGCCTGCAGTGGGCATGGACTGCATTGATCTGTGCTTTGGTTGTGTTTGTGGAATTTTACTGCGACAAGGGAATTCTGCCGGCTTGCGGGTTTTGCAGTTTATCACCGTTCTTCTGAGTGGCGTTAAATGTCAAGCTGTCTGAAGTAAAACAAGACAACTGTGAGAAACGGTCCATTGTAGGTTGACTGGAGCAGTTTGATTGCGGCTGGCTTCTCATGTGGGAGTTACGGGTGTTGACAAAACAAAATGATGTTCACTTGGACATAACGGAACACTTGAAGATGTCTCTTGCCACCAAAACGCAAGTGCAGGAATGAAGCTTATTTGGCTTGTGAAGAAGAAAACATTTATTAAATAGTGCCAAGATTGCTCTTCAAAGGTAATGGATTCAAGCAATCCAAAATGACAAGGTAGTTACGTAAGTGCAGCCATTATTTTGCGTAGCTCCAGGAAAAGAATGTTAGGATCGGAAACCGGGATTGTTCTTTCACTTTTTCGGCACTAGGAATAGCGTGTAGTAATACCAGAGATGTGTACAGTGTGGCCACACCCACTTCGTCCCAACTCGTCCATACCGACCAAGAGTCCCCATCTACACTTGTCCCATTTGGCCCATATCTCTCTAAATCTTTCCTATCCATGAACCTGTCCAAGTGCCTGCAGTTCCTTCCTACACAAGGGCCTTTTAAATGTTATAGCACCTGGCTCAACTACCACCTCTGGCAACTCGATTCATACCCACCACCCTCTGAGCGAAAAGGTTGCCCCCTAAGGTTCCTATTAAATATTCGTCTTCAGCTTAAACTTATATCCTCTAGCTCTCCATTCCTCTACTATGAGTAAAAGACTGCATTTAGCCTACCCATTCCCGTCATGATCTTATGCACCTCTTTTACACCTAACATCCACCTGCGCTCCAAGGAATAAAATTCTAGCCTTCTCAACCTCTCCCTATCGGTCAGGCCCTCAAGTCCTGGCAAAATTCTCATAAATCTACTCTGCGCCCTTTCCAACTTAACGGCATCTTTCCTCTAACAAGGTGACCAAAACTGAACATGATACTCGAAGTGTGGCATAACCAATGTCTTGTGCAATTGTGACATGACCTCCCAACCTCTGTACTCAATACTTTGATTGATGAAGGCCAATGTATCGAAAGCCTTCTTGACCACCCTATCTATTTGTGATGCCACTTTCAAGGAACTGTGTCCCGCGCTCCTAGATCCCTCTGCCTCACCGTTTCACTGTGGAGGTCCTGCCCTGGATTGACTTCCAAAAATGCAACACCACGTGTATTAACGTCCATTAACCATTCCTCAGCCCACCTGCCCGATCCCATCAAGATCCTGCTGCAGTTTTTGACACCCATCTTCATGATCTACAACACCATCCACATTGGTGTCATCTGCAAACTTACTAATCGTGCCTCGTAGGTTCTCCTCCAAATAAACAACAAACGGCCCAGCACTGAATCCTGATGCACACCGCTGGTCATAGGCTGATAAATAATCTTACACCATTATTCACTGCTTCCTTCCATGAGGTTAATTCTCTATCCAGTTGGCTAGCTCTCCTTGGATCCCATGCAATCTAAACATAGACAATAGACAAATACAAAGTGTCTCGACCCGAAACGCCACCCATTCCTTCTCTCCAGACATGCTGCCTGTCCCGCTGAGTTACTCCAACATTTTGTGTCTATCTTAGAGACAAAGACACAGTTTTGGCAGAGCAGTTCCCAAACCAAACTATCTTCTTCTTCTTGCGTATGGCGTGCACAGCCTAAAGTTGTAGGATGACTTGTTCTGTTTGATCTTATTTGATTGTGCACGCCGGGTTGATTGCATTCGTCGAAACAGGGCGGACCACATGAAGGTTGCAATCTTCCACCCAAACAAACTATGATGCGATCTGACAGTATGCCTTCTGTGGTGCATCTGTGGAAGGACGTTAATTTTGCATTTAACTCCTTAACCCTTAAGCATTTCCTCAAACAATAATATTCATCCCTTTATTATCTGAAAATTATGCATGGTATTTGGCTAATTTACATGAGGTAGATTTTGTTGTAGCCTTAAAAACCATCTTGGCTCTTTCCCATAATTGTGGCAAGCTCTTAATTGTGCGTGGAGCATGCCAATTAATTTACCAGTGTTTTGGTTGGTGTTTGCTATGTATATTTTGTGGCTTTTAAGAGACTATGGATGCAAATGTTTTTAAATATTTGCAATATTTTAGCGACAAAGTAAAAAATTAAAATCGAGATTTGCGTTGCATGATTTAATCTAATCCTTGGTTATCAACATTCCACTGCTAATTTTTGGAATGTTTGCAGTGAGCTGCCGTTTGAAATCTCCTGAGAGACTTTATTCACATTCCATTGTCTAAAAATATTTCATCCATCGCATGTCCAGCTCTGAATGTGAAATCCCAAGGTTAATTTACAGCCATGTCACATTGCCTTCGATGTCCTGTTGACTGAAGCAAATCACTGTAGGTGTCACAGTGGCACAGCGGGTAGAGCTGCTGCCTCACAGTGCCAGAGACCTGGGCTCGATCCTGTCTGTGTGTGGAGTTTGCACGTTCTCCCTGTGACTGCGTGGGTTTCCTCTGGGTGCTCCGGTTTCCTCCCACGTCACAAAAACATGCAGGCTTGTAGGTTAATTGGCCTCTGTAAATTGCCCCTAATGTGTAGGGAATCTATGAGAAAGTGGGATAACAGAACTAGTGTGAACGCGGGATCGATGGTCGGCGTGGGCTCGGTGGGCTGAAGGCCCTGTTTCCACGCTGTACCTCTAAACTAAACTGAACTAAAATAATTAATTGAGTTATACAGCATAGTAATGATCCCTGCGGCCCAACTCATAAGGCAGTAACTGGACCTTTGTTGGGTCAATGTCAGATTATGATTGTCCATGAACCTATTGGAGTTTATTTTCTAGATGGGATTAAGTGGAATAGTTGTATAGAGCCTAATGATTCCACTGATAACACATAGATAGAGTGGTATGGTATGTCTTCATTCATTAGTTGGGGCATTGAGTATAAGAGTCAGGAAGTGATGATGCAGTTTATAGGACTTTAGTGTCGTTGCATTTGCAGCATTGTGTGCAGTTCTGGTCGCCCCAATGCCAGAAGCATGTGGAGGCTTTGGAGAGTGTGCAGAGGAGGTTTACCTGAATGATGCCCGGATTAGAGAATATTGGCTAAAAGGAGAGATTGGACAAACTTGGATTGTTTTCTCTGGAACGTCGGAGGTTGAGGTGAGACCTGACAGAAGTGTAGGAAATGATGAGTGGCATAGATAGATGGAACCTTTTTCTCCCAGGGTGGAAATGTCAAAGACTAGCTTTAAGGTGAGAGAGGCAAAGCTTAAAGGAGATATGCGGGGCAATGTTTTTGTGCAGATAGGCTGTGGGCCGACGAGCTTTTTCGTTCAGGTTTGTGACCCAACTCAAGGAACAACCTAATTGTTTAACATATTGTGAAAAATATTATATAAATCATACCTGAAACTCATCAAGACCAGAACCTGCACATTTGTAAGAAATATGAGAAAAAACTCAAATTTTCTGAGTAATAATCACCCAATCAATGCACGTTTGACATTGATGTCGGACGTAAATTGACCAATCCCACGCTTTGTTTTATGGTCGCTAGGCAGCCCTGGGATCATGGCTGCCTCGTTACATGAAAACAATAGCAAGGTTTCCAAGGAATAAAGTGATTTAGTGCTCACCTTGGTGTTCATTTTATTTCTCAATTGATTTATCTTTATAAAGTTATAATGTGAACTGTTAAATAAAAATGATAAATAACAAATGTACAGCTAGGGTCAGTCAGTCAGTCGGTCGGTCAATCAGTCGGGCTTGTTGGTAGGCTGATGGATGCTGTGGAGGATCCGTCGGGCTGTCGGGCCGCTGGTGGGTGGTGAGCGTCGGGCCGGGCCTCCGCCGGGTTGGTGAGCGTCGGGCCGGGCCTCTGGTGGGTGCGGCGAGGGGTCGGTCGAGCTGTCGGCCAGTGTTGCAGCAAGCACGCGGGTGGTCTGACGGAGCCGGCACTATGGGGGTGCTGAAGGCGGCCCGGGTGGCGTGCAGGGCAGTGCTGCCCCCCACCATCATCACCACGATGATCCAGAAGGGCATGCTGGCCGAGGTGGATGCACTGTGGGGCCACACCTACAGAGCCCGCAGCCGGTCCCAAAGCAGCTCCAGCCTTGGGCAGCTCTGGAAGGGGGGGCGAGTTAATGTTGGCATTTTACTGCCTTAGCCTTCCCCCAGCCTGGCACTGCCCTAGTCCCACTATGGCCGTGACCCCCACTCTGCACACTGGCAGTCAGTGGGGTTCAGTAAACAGGGGAACCCACAGGAACTGCACTCACCCATTAATTAGGCTGGTTCAAGAGGACCTCTGCGGCAGTCTCATTCAAAAAAACCCTCACAATTATATTCACTATATTATTTTTATACAATATAATTATACATAATTATATATGATTACAGTCATATTCACAAGTCATATATATATATATATATATAGTATAATAATATATGGTTTAAATAGACTGCAACACGAAAATAGGCTCCCTATGGTGTAATATGGGCATTGAGCACTAGATGACGCTTACTTTTTCGATCTCATTTTCTAATTAGTTTAATTAATTAATGTGCAACTTTTGGCAATGACGAGTTATGACTTCCTTCTCAATTATATTTTATCTAAATATGTGCAAAATTTAATGTAGTTCCGAGCCATGGGTCACAAATGTTAATTTCTACACACATTTTTGATGCTCGGCCCACAGCCTAAGAGATTGATGAGTGTCTGTAACACCTTGCTATGGATGGTAGTGGAGGCAGATCCGATAATTGTATTTTAATGACCACACAGCCAGGCTGGTGGAATTTTGGGTTGTCGGCAGCGATACAATAATAAAGAACACACAACCACAATAAAACTGTAACACAAACATCCACCACAGCATTCATCACTGTGGTGGAAGGCACAAAAATTTGGCCAGTCCTCCTCCATTTCCCCCCCGTGGACAGGACCAGAGTCCAGAATCAGTCCAGGATCAGCTCTTCCTCACCGGAGACCGCGGCTTTAAGTTGTTGTAGGCTGCAGGCCGGCGGTCGAGATTTAAAGTCCCCGCCGCAGCCAGAAGCACCGTAGACTGCAGGGCCGGTGGTCGAAGCTCCCCTCCAGGGGTGATGGTAAGTCCATGCCGGCCCCGTGGTAGAAGTTGGCTGCGGGCCGGCAGTGATGGCTTCTTCTTCCCCCGGGTCCCCCACGAGGGATCCCGGGCTGTAGACGCCGCACCAGCTGGAGCTCTGCAGACCGCGACTTCAGGCTGCGACTTCAGGCTGCCGGCTGCCCCGGGCCAGCGAAATGGAGCGCTCCCCTCCAGCGAGCCCCAGCGAGGGCTCACCTGCTCCACAACGAGAGTCCACGCTGCGCCTGCCGCTGAAGTCCCGGGCGCGTCTCCTGGAAAGGCCGCGCCGATCCTTGATGTTAGGCCACGGGGGAGGCGACCTGGAAAAAGTCGCTTCTCCATGGAGGAGGCGACCGAAGCGGTTTCCCCCTCACCCCCCCACACCATCCCCCACACAAAACACACAAAGGAACATTAAGCACATACTTTAAAACATACTAAACAATTTAAAAAAAGTTGAAAAAAACTGACGAGCTGCTGACATGGCTGCTGCCAGAGCAGCGCCCCCTACTATGCAGAGGGATATGGATCATGTGCAGGCAGAGGAGATTAGTTTATCTTGGCATCATGTTCAGAAAATAAATTTTGGGCCGAATGGTCTGTTCCTGTGCTATACTGTTCTACAGTCTATGATAGTCAACTGTTATTTGTTAGCATTTACAGAGAAAAGCATATGTATAAACCTATTAACCTGAGTTTGTCACTGTGTATGTATGTTCTAATGATCGCCGCAGTTGGTTAGTTACTGCAAAGGCTAATTGGACTTATTCTGTCCACCCATAAGACAGTGGCAACTGAGACACGATGTCCTTGACTAGGTCTCAGCTCCTTCCCGTGCTGAGATTAGCTAATTGAGCAAGACCAAATATTACATTCTGTTATGTCTCTATAACTCAATACTTCACAGCGAATTCACGAATCAAGCTTCCAGCTTGCTAGTAACCATCAACTATACCAAGTATTCAAGAAGGAACTGCAGATGCTGGAAGATCGAAGGTACACAAAAATGCTGGAGAAACTCAGCGGGTGCAGCAGCATCTATGGAGCGAAGGAAATAGGCGACGTTTCGGGCCGAAACCCTTCTTCAGACCAAGTAGTCATTTTTCTTTTGCTACTATTAAATTCTGGTGAATTTGAAGTTGCAATTTAAATAATTGGGTGCTGGAGGAGCCATGAAATAATCACCATTCCATCATTTAGCAGAGCATTGTTTAGTGTAAATACACGCAAAGTGCTGGAGTAACTTTGCGGGTCAGGCAGCATCTCTGGAGAAAAGGAACAGGTGATGTTTCAGGTCGGACCATTCTACAGATTGAAAGTCGAGGTGAGCGTTGGGGGGGGGGGGGGGGATAAACGAGGTGAGATAAGGCCAGAACAAATCAGGGCCGACACATATGACCTGAGGAAGGGTGGAGCCCACATTGGCTGGGGAACATGTGCTAACGAGACTTTGTTAGAAATTGATGATAATAATTGAAGATTAAAATCTGTATTGGAACGGGTATCCATGTGACCTTGCAGAATTAATTTCTCTCAACTCTTCTGCATGTTAACAATGCAAATGCCAAGGGATTTCTTGTGACAAAGTAAATAAATAGTTTCATCCTGTTCTGCTGGGAATGGAGGGATGTAGATATAGTTTAACTTGACATCATGCTTGGCATGGTTATTGTGGGCCGAAGGGCCTCTTCCTGTGCTGTACAGTTCTATGGCGCTTGAAGGAGTGGCTGCTGAATTTTGCACTGGACCTCGACGATATACGACAAGGAAAGTTACTGGCATCGACGTTATTCAATTGATGGTGAAGTGAGAAGCTTTGGTCAGCCTGTTGCCATGAGTAACTGTGTTGGAGAAATGTTGATGCAATATTGGCAATGTGGCAGCCAACAAATTTACGGACATCAGATCCGTTAATTGTATTGCAAAAGGAATAGATATTCCAGCTGTCTATTGTGGTGTGTGGGGGATTCGCAAACAATCAAAATTATTGAAGTTCATTAAGCCCAAATGCATAGTTTAAAAAAAACTCTCTTTAGACTTTTGAGATACAGTGTGGAAACAGGCCCTTCAGCCCACTGAGTCTGCGCCGACCAGCGAGCATCTTGCACACCAGGAATAATTTATAATTTTTTCATGAAGTCGGCTAACCTACAAACCCACACATCTTTGGAGTGCAGGGACCAGAGCACCCAGAGAAAACCCACGCAGTCACAGGGAGAATATGCAAACTGCACACAGATAGTACCTGTAGTCAGGATCAAACCCAGGTTTGTACAAAGCAAATTGAGAGTTTGGTTTAGAGATACAGTATGCAATCATGCTCTTCGGCCCACCGAGTCCACGCCGATCATCGATGACCCATTCACACCAGTTCTATGTTATCCCACTTTTGTATCCATTCCCTTCACACCAGGGGCAATTTACAGAGGGTCAATTAACCCACAAATCCGCACGTCTTTGGGATGTGGGAGGAAACTGGAGCACCCGGATGGAAACCCACACGGTCACTGGGAGAACGTGTAAACTCCACACAAACAGTTTCCGAGGTCAGTATTGGACCCGGGTCTCTGGCTGGACCCGGGTGAGGCAGCGGCTCTACCCACTATGCTGCCCTAAGATAACATGATAAAGTTTGAGCCATTCTTATGCCCTCTGTGCAGTTGTCGCTGGTTGTAAAAAGCTGCACATCCAGTCACTCACTTCATTACATAAACAAGCTCTCGAAGGCAGTAGAATAAAAAATGGGAGGAAATGTCGGACAATGTGCACGGATATGTTTGACACCTGGTATTGTCATCAGCTGTCAAATTTGGCAAGATCGCACAATTATCATGGACTTTAAAAAAGTCAGAAATTGCTGGAGTAACTTTCCATGTTGTGGATCAGGCAGCATCTCTGGAGAACATGGATAGGTGACATGTCGGGTCGAGACCCTTCTTACCTTGTCAAACCTGTTCAGAATCCCACCACTGTTGGTTGCTTATTTCCAAATGTAATACTTAATTGATGATAATTGTGCGATCTTGCGAAATTTGACAGCAGATGACAAACAATCTCCCAGATGTACTGGAGGACAGAGGATCCAAGGGGGTAGAGGAACAAAGAAATTGTCAATAGGCGAGAAATATTATATAACCATATAACAATTACAGCACAGAAACAAGCCATCTCGGCCCTTCTAGTCCGTGCCGAACACTTATTCTCCCCTAGTCCCATCTACCTGCACTCAGACCAGAACCCTCCATTCCGTTCCCGTCCATATACCTATCCAATTTATTTTTAAATGATAAAATCGAACCTGCCTCCACCATTTTCACTGGAAGCTCATTCCACACAGCTACCACTCTCTGAGTAAAGAAGTTCCCCCCTCTTGTTACCCCTAAACTTCTGTCCCTTAATTCTCAAATCATGTCCTCTTGTTTGAATCTTCCCTACTCTCAATGGAAAAAGCTTATCCACGTCAACTCTGTCTATCCCTCTCATCATTTTAAAGACCTCTATCAAGTCCCCCCCCTTAACCTTCTGCGCTCCAAAGAATAAAGACCTAACGTTCAACCTTTCTCTGTAACTTAGATGCTGAAACCCAGGCAACATTCTAGTAAATCTCCTCTGTACTCTCTCTATTTTGTTGACATCTTTCCTATAATTTGGTGACCAAAATTGTAAACCATACTCCAGAATAGGCCTCACCAATGCCTTGTACAATTTTAACATTACATCCCAACTTCTATACTCAATGCTCTGATTTATAAAAGCCAGCACACCAAAGGCTTTCTTTACCACCCTATCTACATGAGATTCCATCTTCAGGGAACTATGCACAGTTATTCCTAGATCCCTCTGTTCAACTGCATTCCTCAATTCGCTATTGGGTAGGCTAATGGGACTGAAGGATGATAAATCCCCGGGGCCTGATGGACTGCATCCCAGGTTCCTCAGGGAGGTGGCTCTAGAAATAGTGGACGCATTGGTGATCATTTTCCAATGTTCAATAGATTCAGGATCAGTTCCTGTGGATTGGGGGATAGCTAATGTTATCCCACTTTTCAAGAAAGGAACGAGAGAGAAAACGGGGAATTACAGACCAGTTAGCCTGACTTCGGTGGTGGGAAAGATGCTGGAGTCAATTATTAAAGAGGTAATAATGGGGCATTTGGATAGCAGTAAAATGATTAGTCCAAGTCAACATGGATTTATGAAAGGGAAATCATGCTTGACTAATCTTCTGGAATTTTTTGAGGAAGTGACAAGTAAAATGGATGAAGGGGAGCCAGTGGATGTAGTGTATGTAGACTTTCAGAAAGCCTTTGATAAGGTCCCACACGGGAGAGGTGACTAAAATTAGAGCACATGGTATTGGGGGTAGGGTGTTGACATGGATAGAAAATTGGTTGGCAGACAGAAAGCAAAGAGTAGGAGTGAACAGGTCCTTTTCAGAATGGCAGGCAGTGGGGCGAGTGAAGTGCCGCAAGGCTCGGTGTTGGGGCCGCAACTGTTTACCATATATATTAATGATTTGGAAGAAGGAATTAGGAGCAACACTAGCAAGTTTGCGGATGACACAAAGCTGGGTGACAGTGTGAACTATGAAGAGGATGTTAGGAGGTTGCAGGGTGACCTGGACAGGTTGAGTGTGTGGGCAGATGCGTGGCAGGCAGTATAATATAGATAAATGTGAGGTTATCCATTTTGGCGTCAAAAACAAGGGTGCAGATTATTATCTCAATGGGGTTAGGTCAGGTAAGGGGGAGGTGCAGCGAGACCTGGGTGTCCTTGTACACCAGTCACTGAAAGTTGGCGTGCAGGTACAGCAGGCAGTGAAGAAAGCTCATGGTATGTTGGCCTTCATAACGAGGATTTCAGTATAGGAGTAAAGAGGTTCTTCTACAGTTGTATAGGGCTCTGGTAAGACCACATCTGGAGTATTGTGTACAGTTTTGTTCTCCTAATTTAAGGAAGGACATCCTTATGATTGAGGCAGTACAGCGTAGGTTCACGAGATTGATCCCTGGGATGGCGGGACTGTCATATACAGTGGGTTGCAAAAGTATTCATACCCCTTGAACTTTTCCACATTTTGTCACGTTACAACCACAAACGTAAATGTATTTTATTGGGATTTTATGTGATAGACCAACACAAAGTGGCGCATAATTGTGAAGTGGAAGAAAAATGATACATCGTATTCAAATTTTTTTACAAATAAAAAACTGAAAAGTGTGGCGTGCAAAAGTATTCAGCCCCCTTTACTCTGATACCCCTAAATATAATCCAGTGCAACCAATTGCCTTCAGAAGTCTCCTAAGTAGTAAATAGAGTCCACTTGTGTGTAATCTAATCTCAGTATAAATACAGCTGTTCTGTGAAGACCTCAGAGGTTTGTTAGAGAACATTAGTGAACAAACAGCATCATGAAGCCCAAGGAACACACCAGACAGGTCAGGGATAAAGTTGTGGAGAAGTTTAAAGCAAGGTTAGGTTATAAAAAAATACCCCAAGCTTTGAACATCTCACGGAGCACTGTTCAATCCATCATCCGAAAATGGAAAGAGTATGGCACAACTGCAAACCTACCAAGACATGGCCGTCCACCTAAACTGACAGGCCGGGTAAGGAAAGCATTGATCAGAGAAGCAGCCAAGAGGCCCATGGTAACTCTGGAGGAGCTGCAGAGATCCACAGCTCAGGTGGGAGAATCTGTCCACAGGACAACTATTAGTCGTGCACACCACAAATCGGGCCTTTATGGAAGAGTGGCAAGAAGAAGCCATTGTTGAAAAAAAGCCATAAGAAGTCCCATTTGCAGTTTGCCACAAGCCATGTGGGGGACACAGCAAACATGTGGAGGAAGGTGCTCTGGTCAGATGAGACCAAAATTGAAGTTTTTGGCCTAAATGCAAAACGCTATGTGTGGCAGAAAACTAACACTGCACATCACCCTGAACACACCATCCCCACTGTGAAAAATGGTGGTGGCAGCATCATGCTGTGGGGATGCTTTTCTTCAGCAGGGACAGGGAAGCTGGTCAGAGTTGATGGGAAGATGGATGGAGCCAAATACAGGGCAATCTTAGAAGAAAACCTGTTAGAGTCTGCAAAAGACTTGAGACTGGGGCGGAGGTTCACCTTCCAGCAGGACAACGGCCCTAAACATACAGGCAGGGCTACAATGGAATGGTTTAGACCAAAGCATATTCATGTGTTAGAATGGCCCAGTCAAAGTCCAGACCTAAATCGAATTGAGAATCTCTGGCAAGACTTGAAAATTGCTGTTCACAGACGCTCTCCATCCAATCTGACTGAGCTTGAGCTATTTTGCAAAGAAGAATGGGCAAAAATTTCAGTCTCTAGATGTGCAAAGCTGGTAGAGACATACCCCAAAAGACTTGCAGCTGTAATTGCAGTGAAAGGTGGTTCTACAAAGTATTGACTCAGGGGGGCTGAATACTTTTGCATGCCACACTTTTCAGTTTTTTATTTGTAAAAAATTTTGAAAACCATGTATCATTTCCCTTCCACTTCACAATTATGCACCACTTTGTGTTGGTCTATCACATAAAATCCCAATAAAATACATTTACGTTTGTGGTTGTAACGTGACAAAATGTGGAAAAGTTCAAGGGGTATGAATACTTTTGCAAGCCACTGTAAGGAAAGATTGAAAAGACTAGGCTTGTATTCACTGAAGTTGAGAAGGATGAGGGGATCTTATAGAAACATACACAATTATAAAAGGACTGGACAAGCTAGATGCATGAAACATGTTCCCATTGTTGGGCGAGTCCAGAACCAGGGACCACAGTCTTAGAATAAAGGGGAGGTCATTTAAGACTGAGAAAAAAAGTTTTCACCCAGAGAGTTGTGAATTTGTGGAATTCCCTGCCACAGAGGGCAGTGGAGGCCAAATCACTGGATGGATTTAAGAGAGAGTTAGATAGAGCTCTAGGGGCTAATGGAATCAAGGGATATGGGGAGAAGGCAGGCACGGGTTATTGATTGGGGATGATCAGCCATGATCACAATGAATGGCCGTGCTGGCTTGAAGGGCCGAATGGCCTCCACCTGCACCTATTTTCTATGGTTCTACATTTTCGATGTTAATTGCGTCTGTCCATTCCACACAGATTTCTTAAAACCCTTACCAAAATCTTTTTCACCCTTATGTCCGAGTAGATGGAGGTGCTGGTTAACTTTAGATAGACACAAAGTGCTGGAGTAAATCAATGGGTCAGGCAACATCTCTGGAGGAAAGGAAGGCTGATGTTTCAAGTCGGGACCTTTCAGACAATCTGAATTTGAAGACAGGTCCCGACCCAAAACGTCACCCATCCTTTTTCTCCAGCGATACTGCCTGACCCGCTGTGTTACTCCAGCACTTTGTGTCAGTTTACATCTTTGATGTAAACCAGCATCTGCAGTTCTTTGTTTCCACATTCTGTTTGTTTCCTCTTCGCTGTAGAGATTGAGTCTTTATCATGTCCTCTGCTGCAACTGGTTGTAAAAAGCTGGTCAGCTATTCTCAATGAATAAATTTATAGTACTTAGTTAAATGACGTCACGCTTTCTCGGGAATGCTGCCGACACAATCAAACACATCCCACCTCAGTCATTCCCCCTCCTTCCCGTTCCCATCCGGCAGAAGATACAGAAACTTGAAAGCGCCCACCACTAGACTCAGGAACAGCTTCTTCCCCTCTATAATGGATGGATATGGAATCTCTGATGGGAATGTGGAGCGAATGGACTGCAGGGATAATTAATGGACTAGCATTGCTCTGTGGGTGGGCACAGCCTCGATGGGCTGAATGGCCTTTTGTTATGTTGTTAATATATCTGGGAATGTATACTATTCACCCAAACATATAAAACCCTGGGACATTCAATTTCTCTGCATGTGCAAATACCAATTTCTAATTGGCGAATTAAAAATATACCAAATAATTTTTTTAAGCCAGGCAGCTTTGAAAACTAGAAAAATTAATGTATGAAGAAACTGCCTGGGGCAGCACGAGCCTTGCAAATGAAACCTTTCTCAGTCAATCATACCTTGAAAGTGGATTGCTTTCTAGGCTCGAATACATTATGATCCAAATTTGTTGAAACAAATTTATGCTCCAGATTAAATGATTTGAGTGAGTGAATGACACAGCATGTTAGCAGGCCCTTCAGCCCACCGAGACCACACCAACCATCGATCACCCGTTCATGCTAGTTCCGTGTTATCCCACTTTCTCATCCACTCTGTACACACCATGGGGCAATTTACAGAGGGCCAATTAACCCACAAACCCACACGTCTTTGGGATGTGGAAGGATACCTGCAGGAAACCAACGCAGTCGCAGGGAGAACTTGCAAACTTCACACGGACAGCACCCACAGTCAAGATCGAACCCGGGTCTCTGGCACTGTGAGGCAGCAGCTCTACCTGCTGCAACACTGTGCCGTCTACTTCTATCAGGTCTGCCGTCAGCCTCCGACACTCCCGACAAGCAATCGAAGTCGGTCCAACCACTCCTTGTAGCTAATACCATCTAATACAGAACTACACTCTTCCGTGTCAAACATTTACAGCTTAAAATCTGTTTTTATTTAGGAAAATAAATTAAAAAAAAAGACTTTTGGCACATTGGCCTTCTTCAGTCAGTGTACTGAGTATAGAAGTTTTGAGGTCATGTTGCAGTTGTATAAGATGTTGGTGAGACCGCATTTAGAACATTATGTTCATTTCTAGTCACCATGTTACAGGAAACATGTTGTCATGCTGGAACGGGTGTAGAGAAGATTTACGAATATGTTGCCAGGACTCCAGGGCCTGAGCTATAGGGAGAGGTTTAGCAGACACGACTCCCTTCCTAGGAGCGCAAGTGGATGAGGGATGATCTTATAGAGGTGTACAAAATCATGAGAGGAATACATCAGGTCTCTTGCCCAGAGTAGGGGAATCGAGGACCAGAGAACATATGTTTAAGGTGAAGGGGTGGAAGATTTAATAGGAACCTGAAGGGTAACCCTTACACAAACGGTGGTCGGTATCTGGAACGAGCTGCCAGAGGAGGGGGTTAAGGAGGTACAACTGCAACATTTAAGAAACATTTAGTTAGGAACATGGATAGGACATGTTTAAAGGGATATGGGCCATATGCAGGCAGGTGGGACAGGTGTAGCTGGGCCATGTTGGACGCTGTGGGCAAGTTGGGCCGAAGGGCCCCTTTCCACGCTGTATGACTGGGAGTCACAGGGAGAACATGCAAACTCCACAGATGAGCTCAGGATCGAACCTGGGTCTTTTGAGCTGTGAGGCAGCAGCTCTACCTGCTGCGCAGCTGTGCCACCCTTTCTACAGTGTTCTGGTATTCTATTGCAGCTGTGCAAAATGGCAAGATTTGCAAAACTTGATGCTAACCTTGAGCATTGTGTATTTCCAATATTCAGTACTGCCGCCTGGAGCCACTGCCTCTCAGCGCCAGAGACCCGCATTCCATCCTATCCTCGGGTGCTGTCTGTGTGGAGCTTGTACGTTCTCCCTGTGACCCAGTGAGTTTCCTCCCACATCCCAAAGACGTGCGGGTTTGAAGGCTAATTGGCCTTATGTGCGTTGCCCCTAGTGTGCAGGGAGTGGCTGAGAACGTTGGATAACATAGAACTAGAGTGAATGGGTGATCGATGGCCGCCCGGGATGCAATGGGCCGAAGGGCCTGTTTTCATGCTGTATCTTTCAATTAATTAAATCCCAAAGACGTGCTGGTTTGTGGGTTAATTGGCCTCTGTAAATTGCCCCAGGTGTGTCGGTAGTGAATGAGAAAGTTGGATAATGTAGAACTCGTGTGAACGGGTGATTGATGGTGGGCATGGACTCAGTGGGCTGAAGGGCCTGTTTCCATGCTGTATCTCTAAAGGAAACATCATCGTGACCATTCCCTTCCCAAACACTTGCTGACTTTCACTTCTCATAACTTAAATCTATCCAATAATTTCTGTCGATCGTCCCTTGCTGAACAACCTTTGCCCTGAAGGGAGGTTTATATTTCGAGTAATTTAAATCTCTTCACATCCACGTCCTTCACGATCAGCTGTAAATAATCCCCAGTCGACCCCTCTCAATTTATAACGTATTCTTCCTTTCTGTTGTCTTATCTCGAGTTGTCATTTCAAGCCTGGAGCCCCCAATGTAACAAAGTGCTTACATTCTGCTACAATAAACTTTTCTGCCCGGATAATCAACTGTTGACTTTGAGCTCCCATATATTTTCGCTTTCATTCATGAGACAGGAATTTGATTGAGAAAGCTTAGTTTTGTTTCGAAAGACTGAAAACAGGCCCTTCGGCTCACCGAATCCTCACCGACCAGCAATCACCCTAAACACTAATACTATCCCACACACTAGGGACAACTTACAATCTTTACTGAAACCAACTAGCCTACAAACCTGTACATCTTTGGGGTGTGGGAGGAAATCTGAGCAGCCGTGAGAAAATCCACGTGGTCACAGGGAGAACCTGCAAACTCCGCACAGGCAGCGTCTATAGTCAGGATTGATCCTGGATTGATCCTGGTCAGTAACTCTACCGCTGTGCCACTCTATGGCTTTCCTACCTGTTTGAGCTTCCATGAGGCAGTGCAGTCAACGTTACCCAGATCATGAACATAGACATTGACAAGTACAGCACCAGTGCAGGCCGAAGATTGACACAAAACTGGACTAACTCAGCGGGACAGGTAGCATCCCAGGAGAAAAGGAATAGGTGACGTTTCGGGTCGGGACCCTTCTTCAGACTGAGAGTCCGGGGAGAGGGAAACGTGAGATATAGACGCTGATGTGGAGAGATTTGCGACAAATGAATGATAGATATACAAAAGAGTAACTAACGATGATAAAGTCAAGTCAAGTCTGTTTGTCACATACACATACAAGATGTACAGTGAAATGAAATGAAAGTGGCAAGCTTGCAGGATTGTGCAAAACAGCAGAACAGAGCAGAACCAGTATTTATATTAAAAAATGAAGACACAACAGTATTTACGCTCCGATGAGATCAGAGTTTACAGTCCTGATGGCCTGTGGGTAGAAACTCCGTCTCATCCTCGCTGTTTTTGCTGTGTGACAGCAGAGGCGCTTGCCTGACAGTTGCAGCTGGAACAGTCTGTTGCTGGGGTGGTCAAGATCCTTCATGATCTCTGGCTCTGGATCTGCACCTCCTGGTGTATAGGTCCTGAAGGGAGGGGGGGAGGGGGGTGTAGTTCCCGAGGTGCGTTCCCGACCGAACGCACAACTCTCTGCAGAGCCTTCCTGTCCTGGGCAGAGCTGTTCTCGAACCTGATAGAGATGTTGCGGGTCTGGATACTTTCTATAGCACCAGAATAGAAGCACTGAAGGATCCTCAGAGAGACTCTGAATGTCTTCAGCTGCCTGAGGTGGTAAAGGCGCTGCCTTGCCTTTCTCACCAGTGTGACAGTGTGTGTTGTCCATGTTAGATCCTCTGTGATGTGGACTCCCAGGTATTTAAAGCTGCTCACCCTATCCACAGTAGTCCTATTTATCCCCAGTGGTGTGTACGTCCTTGGTTGTCAAGTTTTATTCGTCACGTGCACGTAAAGTGCAAGTGAAATGAATTTGCCAGCAGCGGTACAATAAAAAAAGAACACACAATACACAATAAAAATAACACAAACATCCACCACAGCATTCATCACCGTGGTGGAAGGCACAAAATTTGGCCAGTCCTCCTCCATTTTCCCCCGTGGTCGGGACCTTAACCCTCCACAGTCGCCGCTGCGGGCATCCAGGTGTCCAGACAAGGTAAGTCTAGATAAGTCCTGAATCAATGACTCCCCACCGGAGATCGCGGCCGGCGGTCGAAGATTTAAAGTCCCCGCCGCGCCGCAGCCAGAAGCACCGCCGACCACAGGGCCGGTGGTCGGAACTCCTCTCCAGGGTTCCTAGGCGAGGGATCCTGCTCAGGATGTTAAGTCCACGCCGCACCCGCAGTAGAAGTTAGCCGCGGGCCAGTGGTCGGAGCACTTCTCCTCCCAGGTCCCCAACGAGGGGTCCTTGGCCCAGGACGCTGCCAGCTGGAGCTCTGCAGACCGCGGCTTCAGGCTGCCGAGGGCCAGCAAACGGAGCGCTCCCCTCCGGCGACCCCCGGCGAGGGCTCCTCGCTCCGCGACGAAAGAGCCCTCTGTTGCGCCCTTCTAAAGTCCACAATCAGCTCCTTAGTTTTAGTGACATTCAAGAGGAGGCTGTTGTTCTGACACCAGAGTGCCAGGTCAGCCACCTCCTCCAGGTAGGCCTTCTCATCGTTATCGGAGATCAGGCCCACCACCACTGTGTCATCAGCAAACTTGATGATGGAGTTGGAGCTGAACCTGGCCACACAGTCATGTGTGTACAGGGAGTACAGTAGAGGGCTTAGGGCACAACCCTGGGGGGATCCTGTGTTCAGGGTGAGGGGGTTGGCGGTATGTCTCCCCATCTTGACCACCTGGGGCCTGGCGGTGAGAAAGTTCAGGACCCAGGCACACGGGAGTGTTCAGCCCCAGTTCAGGCAGTTTATCAGCAAGTCTGGTGGGGACTATGGTGTTGAAAGCTGAACTGTAATAAATGAACAGCATCCTCGCATAGCCCCCCCCCCCCCCTTCTGGCTGTCAAGGTGAGAGAGAGAGTGGTATGCAAAACCTGGGAGACCGCATCATCCGTGGACGGTTTGCGAATTGCAGCGGGTCCATGGTGCGAAAGAGGAAGGTGCAGATGTAGTTCTTGATCAGCCTCTCGAAGCATTTCATGACCTCTGAGATGAGGGCCACTGGTCGGTAGTCATCAAGCAGGCTGGAGAGGCATTCTTAGGCAATGGGACAATAGTGGATCTCTTGAAGCAGGCAGGGACCACGGACTTGGCCAGGGAGAGGTTGAATATTGCGGTGAGCACTGGAGCTAGATGATTAGTTCAAGACTTTAGTACTCGCCCAGATATACCATCTGGGCCTACAGCTTTCCTCGTGTTCACACGCGTCAGAGCCCTCCTCACGTCATACTCGGACACCTAGAATGTGCGCACCTCACTTCAACCTTGCTAGCCAGCCTGCTGATGATGTTGTTGTTAGCCGACGAGCTAGGGGTTATGTTGACCGCTCAAATCGTGCATAGAAAGAGTTGAGGTCATCAGCTAAGGAGGTGCCGGCACTCCCGGTTGAGGGGGGGCTGCTCTGGTAATTTGTTTTAGTCCGTAGCCCCTGCCATAGGCTCCTTCCCGTCCCTGTACCTCCTTTTTGCGTCCTTCCCCGCCCTTCGCAGTCTATAGGACTCTGCCTTGTAGTCATCCATGTTGCCGGATGCCAGGCGGGAGTTGTAAGCAACGGTGCGAGCATTCAAAGCAACGCAAATGGACCTGTCCACCCTGTAGCATGGCCTCTAAATGGTCAGACCCTCTACGTCCCTCGTCACTGCCGCTTCCCGTACTATACATCGTTTATACTCCGGCAGCAGGAAAATGGCAGCGTGGTCAGATTTTCCAAAAGGAGCGAGAGAAACGGCCTTGTATCCTTTCTTGAACGGTGTGTAACAGTGGTCCAAAGTTCTTTCCCCCCTGGTGGCACACGTGATGTGTTGGCAGAAGTTAGAAGGATGAGAGGGATCTCATTGAAACATATAAGATTGTTAAGGGCTTGGACACGCTAGAGGCAGGAAACATGTTCCCGATGTTGGGGGAGTCCAGAACCAGGGGCCACAGTTTAAGAATAAGAATAAGCCAGTTAGAACAGAGACGATGAAACACTTTTTCTCACTGAGAGTGGTGAGTCTGTGGAATTCTCTGCGTCAGAGGGCGGTGGAGGCCGGTTCTCTGGATGCTTTCAAGAGAGAGCTAGATAGGGCTCTTAAAAATAGCGGATTCAGGGGATATGGGGAGAAGGCAGGAACGGGGTACTGATTGGGGATGATCAGCCATGATCACATTGAATGGCGGTGCTCACTCGAAAAGGGCCAAATGGCCTACTCCTGCACCTATTGTCTATTGTCCATTAGGCATAACATTTTTGAGGTTTGCCTTATTAAAATCCCCAGCCACCACCATAGCTGCATCTGATGCCGACATAACACATCGATGTCGGACCGATAGTGCCACGTCAGTGTCCGCATGCGGTGGTATGTAGACCGCTGTTATGATGACTGAGCCGAACTCCCGGGGAAGGTAGAATGGACGGCATGAGATCGTCAGATGCTCCAGGTCCAACGAGCAGGAACGGGAAAGCGTCTTAATATTCTTAGGGTTGCACCAGTTGTTGTTGGTCATGAAGCAAACCCCTCCACCCTTGGATTTTCCGGTCTCTTCCGTTCTACCCACACGAAAAACAGAGAAGGAGTTGGTTGGGCATATTACTTGATCCGGCACCAGCAGGATCTGCCATGTCTCCTTCAGACAAAAGATGTTGCAGTCTCTTGTGTCCCGCTGGAATCAAATCTTCGCCCTGAGATCATCCATCTTGTTTTCCAGGGACTGGACATTAGCAAGAATGCTGCTGGGCATAGGTAGGCTTGAGCTCTTCGTCTGTTCCGAATCCCCCCACTTACCTCTATGTTTTTTCGACTTTTTCCCGGAGCCGCGCTCCCATTGTTGTTGCTGCGGCTCGCTCTTGTGATCTCTGCCGGCCACGCCGGATAAAGTGTCCAAAAAACCTTGGGTTACGTTAAACCTTAAGTTCAAAAGTGTCTTTCGATTGTAGAGTGTTAGTGCTGATGTGCTAGCAGCAAGAAAGATATTTAAAATAAACATAATAGTTAGAAAAACGCACAATCTCCGCGGAGCTACCACAATGGCAACTGGACCCGGCCGCGCCATCTTGGAGGTAAACAGGCCATTGTTAGCTGTTTGTTGGGTAAGAACGAGTCCAGACCATTGAGACTTAATAAGACGACTTTGAAGCTGGAACGACTTGGGTGGGGGAGGGATGGAGAGAGAGGGAATGCAGGGGTTAACTGAAGTTAGAGAAATCAACTTCATACCACTGGGCTGTAAGCTGCCCAAGTGAACTATGGGATGATGTTCCTCCAATTTGCGTTTAGCCTCACTCTGACAATGGAAGAGGCCGAGGGCAGAAAGGTCAGTGTGGGAATGGGAAGGGATGAGTTAACCAGGGAGTTTCAGAGGGAACGGTATCTGCGGAAGGCGGAAAGGGGTGGAGATGGGAAAATGTGGCTAGTGGTGGGATCCCGTTGGAGGTGGCGGAAATGTCGGAGGATTATGTGTTGTATGCGACGGCTGATGGGGTGTAAGGTAAGGACTATGGGGCTCTGTCACTGTTGCGACTAGGGGGAGGAGGAACTAGGGCGGCGCTGCGGGGTTCCGAGGAGACATGAGTGAGGGCCTCATCTTTGATGGGAGAGGGGGACCCCCTGTTCCCTAAAGAAAGAGGACAACTCGGATGTTCTAGCATGGAAAACCTCATCTTGCGGCGTAGACGGAGGAATTGGGAGTAGGGGATAGAGTCTTTGCAGGAAGCAGAGTGGGAAGAAGTGTAGTTGAGATAGCTGTGGGAGTCAGTGGGTTTGTAATAGACGTCAGTCAATAGTCTATCTCCTGTGATGGAGACTGAGATCAAGAAAGGGGAGGGAGGTGTCAAAGGTGGTCCACGTGAATTTGAGTGCAGGCTGGAAATAGGTGGTGAAGTTAATGAAGTCCATGAGTTCTGCATGGGTGCAGGAGAAATTCTATCTCATTACATTGATGACTGCATCGGTGCTACCTCCTGCATCCATGCAGAACACATGGACTTTATTTACTTCACCAATTTCCATCCTGCGCTCAAATTCACGTGTACCATCTCCGACACCTTCCTCTCCTTTCTTAATCTCAATGCCCTGATCAACGAAAGCAAACGTACCATACGCCTTCTTTTCCGAACACCAGCATGTTAAATTGTTAATGGAGCTTCCTCACAAACTTTACCTGTCATATTTATGCTGCATTTTTTTTAAACTGAAATGGTTTCTTGATGTATCAGCAGAGCAGGAACATATAGTTAGTTGAAGCTGTCTGCTGACTTCATGTCTGTATGTTTTGTAAACAATCAAACCTGACTTGAAAAACATTTAACTGAGATTTAATGCAGATGCTTCTTCTTTCATGTGGGGTGCACAGCCTAAAGTTTTAGGACAACTTGTTCTATTTGATCTTCTGTTTGTGCATGTCGAGTTGATTGCATTAGTCGAAATAGGGCGACCACATGAGGGTTGCAATCTTCCACCCCAATGCAGTTGCTATCTTATATTTAAAAGGTTTAAGCATTTAACGAAGTTATTTTTGCAAAGGTTATTTGAACAATGACGATACTGGAGTAACGCAGCAGGTCAGGCAGCATCTCTGGCGAACATGGATAGGTAACGTTTCAGGTCGGAGCTCTTCTTTAGTATGTTTGTGGTAGTGGTGAGGGGGTTTGGGAGAGAAAGCTGGAAGAGAGGAGGGGCAGGACAAAGCCTGGCAAATGATAGGATAGAGATGACGGGGGCTGTATGATATGGATATGTATCCACCCATCACTTGCCAGACTTTGTCCTGATCCTCCTCTCATCCAGATTGTTTTCCCGCACCACCACCACCACCACAATCAGTCTGAAGAAGGGTCCCGCCCCGAAACATCCCTTATCCATGGTCCCCAGACATGCTGTCTGACCAGCTGAGTTACTCCAGCACTCTGTGTCCTTTTTGGTGAACCAGCATCAGGTCGGTGACTGTTTTGCTGGACACTTGTGCTCAGTCCACCAAGGCCTGCCTGATCTCCTGATTGTTCACCATTTTAACTCCCGTTCCCATTCCCCTACCTGACCTTGGACAACATGGACAGGTGACATTTTGGATCAGAACCCGGTGCCTGAGCCGCTGAGTTACTCCGGCACTTTGTGTCTTTTTTGTTGTTAGCCAGCACCTGCCGTTCCTTGTGTCCGCACTTTACACAAAGGACACAGTTATTCTGAAGCACATCATCAAACACCATGGGAATAGTCAGCAGCTTTACTTTGTATGTAACAGATCGCAGAAGAATTTTGAATGGAGCATTAGATTTTTAATATTTTAACCGAGAGGCAAGAGAGATATTCTTATCAGGACTTCTTACCTCATTAAACAGACAGCATTTTATAGCTAATTTCTGGTAGGGCCTGTAATGAGCATATTCATCTTGAACCACGGTCATTTTAATTGCCAGTGCTACAAGACCATTGCTTTATTTGCATCTGCTTGTCAAGGTGAGTTAGGGAGCGCCTTTGGTTCCACAGGTAAGGGAAGGGCTCTCACCCTCCATTTTCATATTCTCTGTCGGGAGGTATTGAAAAGGGGAAAAAGGCTAAAATAGGAAGCAAGTTATTTAAAAAAAAATAGGCAGATTGAATAGTCTGGTGTTGGAACGGCTTCTCAGCAGCTGCATCCAGTGTAATATTTTTGTGGTACCTCTGAACAAACACAACAGCAGGAGGATAGGCAGCAGAATTTCTATTGTAAGATCACCGAGCACTACAATGTGGCCGCTCTCATTATCTCCGAGCAGGTAATAAGTGGTGTTAAATACCCGTCTTCAAGTAATAGAATATTCCCCCTGCATAATCCGTCTAAATTGTAATTAGGTTTAAGGAATGACTGCCTTAATGCAGATAGAGAATGGAGATTAATTTAATGTAATGAGGAAGTGTCGATGTGCGAATTCTCTTTTGAATATTAAGCAGGGATAGATGTGCTGGGTGGTGTCGCGTGGCGGTGCTGTTTAAGCAGAAAGAGCCATCCTCATCCCGAGTATGCAGTTGAAACGAAGGAGTATCTGCTGAATGAAGACAAGAAATGTTTTCCCTCTCCCCTGACTCTCAGTCAGACCCAAAACGCCACTTCTTCCTTTTCTCCAGAGATGCTGCCTGATCCCTTGAGTTACTCCAGCTTAATGTGTCTATCTTCGGTATAAACCAGCATCTGCAATTCCTTCCTACACAAGTAATGTTTGTGTGGATGCAGTAACCATTTAGTCGGGCCACCGCCTCATCTTTCACTTCTATCATTAGAACGTGAAGCAATTTAGTTTTCAGCTTTAAAGATGCAATCTCCTGCTGAGAATGGATTAGTTAGCAGCCAGTGTGTTGGGAAACAATTAATCACACCTTTTGTCTTATTGGCTTGTTTATATTCATTTGGACGGTGTGTGTTAAATGGTTCATACATTTGCAATACAGATCATTGTCTCTCAGTTCTGCTGGTAACTAATGGGTGACGTAGGTGAGTACAGTACATTTCTCTCACGCCTTTACACACTTTATAGTCTGTTAACCCTGCTTGAGGCCGTAATTATTTAATAATAAGCTGTCTATAATGACCAGACTATGCTGGGGCAAAAGAGGATCATTTGAATCAAATTTCATGGCCACACCACTCTAAATGGCTTTCAACTTTAGAGAGGCAGGACAGAAACAGGCTCCTCGTCCCACCGAGTCCATGCCGACCATCGATCACCTCGTACTTAAGGTCATAAGTGATAGGAGTAGAATCAGGCCATTCAGCCCATCGTGTCTACTCTGCCATTCAATCATGGCTGATCTATCTTTCCCTCCTTACCACATTCTCTTGCCTTCTCCCCACAACCTCTGACAACTGCACTAATCAAGAATCTGTCCATCTCTGCCTTAAAAATATCCACTGACGACCTTTACAGCCTTCTGGTGGCAATGAATTCCACAGATTCACCACCCTCTGACTAAATCAATTTCTCCCCATCTCCTTCCTAAAGGAACGTCCTTTAATTTTCAGGCTATGACATCTAATCGTGGACTCTCCAACTAGTGGAAACATCCTCTCCACATCCACTCTAACGAAGCCTTTCACTATTCTGTATGTTTCAATGAGATCCCCCCCTCATTCTTCTAAACTCCATTGAGTACAGGCCCAGTGCCGACAAACGCTCACCATAGGTTAATCTACTCATTCCTGGGATCATTCTTGTAAACCTCCTCTGGACCCTCTCCAGAGCCAGCACATCCTTCCTCAGATATGGTGCCCAAAATTGCTCACAATATTACAAATGCATGCAGCCTTGATCGAGCCTCAACATTACATCCCTGTTTTTGTATACAAACCCTCTCAAAATAAATGCTAGCATTGAGTTTGCTTTCTTTACTAACAATTCGACTTGCAGATTAACTTTTTGGGGATCCTGCACCAGCGCTCCCAAGTCCCTTTGCACCTGTGGTTTCTGGATTCTCTCCCCATTTAGAAAATAGCCTACGCCTTTATTCCTATTACCAAAATGCATGACTCCACACTTTGCTATACTATATTCCATCTGCCACTTCTCTGCCCACTCTCCCAAGTCCTTCTGCAGAGTCCATGCTTTCTCTACATTATCTGCCCCTCCACCTATTTTCAAACACTAGCACTATCCTACACTCTAGGGACAACTTATAATTTTAGCGCAGCCAATTACCTACAAACTTACACGTCTTTGCAATGTGGGAGAAAACCAGAGCTCCCGGAGAAAACCCACGCGGTCACGGGGAGAACATACAAACTCTGTACAGACAGCACCTGCAGTCAGTATCGAGCCCGGGTCTCTGGTGCTGTAAGGCAGCTGTGCCACCGTGCCACCCTATTGCTGTGATTACATTTATACACGAATATTCTGTGCATTTCTCTGGGGAAATTACCCCCTTTTTTGTATAGGTTTGTGTCCTCTGCTCTTTAAATACTCTGCTTTGTGAATGTATTCACTTGAGCACACCAGACCATGAAGGGAATGCACTGAGTCTTTTACCCAAAGTACCGTATCTCTTGAATACTAAACTCTGTGAACTGTAGACACGAGGAACTGCAAATGCTGGTTTACTAAAAAATGACAAAGTGACACTCAGCAGGCCAGGCAGGATTTCTGGAGAACATGGACAGGTGAAGTTTTGGGTCGGGTCCTTTCCTCAGATTGAAACCGCTGAGTTACTCCAGCACTGTGTATTCAGGCCGAAGAAGGGTCCTGACTCAAAACGTCACCTATCCATCTTCGCCAGAGATGCTGCCTGACCGACTGAGCTACTCCAATACTGTGTGTATTTCTTTATGAACTGCAAACGATCTTGGTTTGTACTAAGTACTACGGGCATTTTGGTTTTGGAAAACCAATAATATTGGTCTTCTTTCATTCATTTAACTATTTCTTTATTGTTATCTATAAGTATTGTGTTTGCAATCCTGTTCTGCTGCTGCAAGTCTGAACTTCATTGTGAAGGAAGGAACTGCAGATGCTGGTTTAAACTGAAGATAAACACAAAAAGCTGAAGTAACTCAGTGGAACAGGCAGCATCTCTGGAGAGAAGGAATGGGAGACTGAAGTCTGAAGAAGGGTCTCGACCCTAAACATCACCGATTTCTTCTCTCAAGATATGCTGCCTGTCCCACTGAGTTGCTCCAGCTTTTTGCGAACTTCATTGTTCTGTTGTCAGTACACAAGACAATAATCTTTGAATCTTGAAGACGCTAGTCCATTATGCTTCCCTGAGCAAGCTGAGTATCTCTTGACTGATTGTAAGACCCTTGAGAATCTGTGTCACTGATTCCTTTGAAATCGTGCAGATGAAATAATTTGTACTGGAAGTGTTTTTTTGTTGTCATGTTTTGTAATGTTTATCCTATCTCAACCATGGGAGCCAGATATGATGATCAGAACTGTAATTACGGAAGCTTTAGACTTTAGTGATATAGTGTAGAAACAGGCCCTTTAGCCTGCTGAGTCCACGCCGACCAGTGATCACCCCGTACACTAACTCTATTCTACACACTAAGGACAATTTACAGTTTACAGAGTCAATTAACCTACAAACCTGCACATCTTTGGAGTGTCTGAGGAAAGTGGAGCACCCTGAGGAAACCAGTCACAGGGAGAATATACAAACTCCGTACAGACAGCACCCATAGTCAGGATTGAACCCTGGTCTCTGGCGCTGTGAGGTAGAAATACCGCTGGGCCACTATGCTGCCCTCATGCTATGGAGTGTGTGGATGACTCCCTCTTAGGATAAAGATATCAAAAAATCAAACAGCATGGAAGCAGGCCCTTCGGCCCAACTTGTCCATGCCAACTAAGCTAGTACCACCTGCCCACGTTTGGCCCATAACCATCGAAACCTTTCATAACCATATACATGTGTCTTTTAAATGCTGTTATGGTAATTGCCTCTCTGGCAGTTTGTTCCATATACACACCACTCTCTGAGTGAAAAAGTTGCCTGTCAGGCTCCTATTAAATCTGGCCCCTCTCACCTTAAACCTGTGTCCTCTGGCTCTTGATTCCCCTACTTTGGCTAAAAGACTGCATTCATCCCCTCATGATTTTACACATATACCACAATCACCAAAAAATCTAATTTACTTGATAGCTGGGCGATGATTGTGTTCGTTTGTAGAAACAAACGACTGCAGATGCTGGTTCATACACAAAAAGACAACAAGTAACTCGGGTCAGGCAGCATCTCTGCAGAGCATGGATAGGCAATGTTTCGGGACGAGACCCTTTTCAGACTGATTGAAGGGGGGTGGGGGCTGAAAGCTGGAAAAGGGAAGAGGCAGAACAAAAACGGGGTAGATAATAGGTCAACAGATGGGGGGGGGGGGGGGGTATTAATAGGCAGATGGTTGGAACAAAGGCCATAGATAAGAGCTGAAGGTATGAGACAGGTTTGAAGAGTTGTGTTGAATCTTTCCCCCTCACCCTAAACCAATGTCTCTGTGTGGGAGAAAGGGAGGAGTTAGTTAGAGGTTAGCTCTCTTGCAGTCTTTGCTGGTTCCTGGATGATAAAAATGGTAATGCATTATTGGAGGATACAAGTGGTCTTTTGGGATAATTTCTGGCATGAATGGCTATTGCTCATTCTGTTGGTCATGAGCTGCGGGTGGTTGCATTTCAATGTGCATTTAAAATTGCAATCCATCCACTCACAGAATAGAATTGTAATTCCAGTCACAATTACAACTATGATTTTCCCAATGATACTTTCCTTGCTGAATCCATTAGAGCAGACAAGCCATCATTCAAGGTGACATGTTTACTGTTGCCGAGATATTTCAGCAAATCTAAGGTAACCTGGCAACAGATGAGATTTACCAGGTAACATTATCCAATTTAGCAATAATATACTTAGATTGGCAGTCGATTCTTGGATGTGCATTTCCTTTTGTGAGAAAATGCTTCACTGAGGTATTTTCTATTATCATTTGGTAAGTGGCTATGCAGGCTTGGGAAATATTTACCGTCTTCCTTACTGCATCGATGTAAAGGAAGCTCCAGCCAAAAGTTACACCAACACCTCCACATCCTCAGACTGAGAAAATTTGGCATGTCTCCACATACCTCTGACTAACGTCCACAGATGCGCCGCAGAAAACATGCTGTGGGTTGCATCATAGCTTGGTTTGGCAACAGCTCTGCCCAAGACCGCAAGAAATGACTTGGAGGACAAGACATTGGGTATTTTTAAGGCGGAGATTGAGAGATTCTTGATTAGTAACAATGTCAGGAGTTATGGGGAGAAGGCAGGAGAATGGGGTTAAGGCAGGAACGACAGATCAACCATGATTGAATGGGAGGATTGACTTGATGGGCCGAATGGCCTAAATCTGTTCCTGGAACTTCTGAAATTGCAGAGAGTTGTGGATGCAGCCCAGTCCATTACACAGACTTAACTTACCAACATTGACTCCATCTACACTTCACTGCCTTGTAAAAGCAGCCGACATCATCAAAGAGAGAAATATGGAACGGCAAATGCTGGTTTGCAAAAAAATAAACATAATGGGTTTGGCAGCATCTCTGGAGAAAAAGGATAGGTGACATTTCTGGACAGGACCCTTCTTCAGACTGGACAAGCAACCCAATCAAAGCCTCGTGCCACCCCGGTCATTTCTCCTTCTCCCCACTCCCATTGGGCAGAAGGTACAGAAGCTTGAAAGCGCGCACCACCAGACTCGGGTCCTTCCATAAACTATCGTACTGTCCGATTCACCTCTACCCCATTGTGGACATTGGACTTTGTCTCTGGAACTGATGCACTACAACGCTGAGAACTATATTCTGCACTATATTCTGTACCTTCCCTTTGCTCTACCTATTGTACTGGAGTTTGGTTTGATTGTATTCATGTACAGTATAATCTGATTTGGTTACGTGTGATAATTATCAACCTAAAAAAGCTGAACAGAGCTTACATTTTGAATTAAATCAGTGGGTCAGAGCATCTCTGGAGGACACGGAGGGGTGACATTTCAGGTCAGGAACCTGCTTTAGATTCAGAATCTGGAGATGTATAGTCTGAAGAACGTCACGTATCCATGTCCTCCTGAGATGCTGCCTGACCCGTTGAGTTTCTCCTGCACTTTGTGCTCGATATAAGATTCCAGCATCTGCAGTTTCTTGTCTCGAGAGCTTACATTTTATTGAGAATCTCACTTATGGGTGAAATTGCTGCCAGATAAATAGATTTCTCACCTGTGTATCTGCATAGATAATTCTTGCAATTACATATACAGGAAACTTCAGCAGAGCTTGCCACAATGTTTTGAACAAACTCTAAAACATTATTTTTCCAATGTTCTCTCCTCTCCCCGAGGTAATCATCCTTATCGGTGGCCGGAGTGAATCTTGATAATGAATTATCTATTCCAGTCCAGGGGCGGCACGGTGGCGCAGCGGTAGAGCTGCTGCCTTGCGTCGCCAGAGACGGTTTCGATCCTGACTACGGGTGCTGTCTGCACGGAGTTTGTACGTTCCCCCGTGACCTGCGTGGGTTTTCCTCCGGGTGCCCAGGTTTCCCCCCACATGCCAAACACATAGAGGTTTGTAGGTTAATTAGTCTCTATAAGTTGTAAATTGTCCCTAGTGTGTGCAGGATAGTGTTAGTGTACGGGCTGATTTCTGGTTGGACCTGTTTTTGTGCCATCTCTAAAGTCGAACATCCACATTCCCACCGATGCACAATACTGCCAGGCTTAGTGTAGGTATCCACTTTGTTCCCTAGATGTGTGCTCACAGGTAGTGACTTCCTGACAGCTGGGCGTTAGGCAAAAAACTCCAGTCACAAAGATAACTTGTCAATACTGAAGTTCAACATTTCTCCACTGAAGAAGATACAAAGTGCTGGAGTAACTTAACGCGTCAGGTATCATCTCTCCAGCACTTTATGTCTTCTCTTGTAAACCAGCGTTTGTAAACCAGCTACCAGCCTTGGAGGGCATCTACTATACACAGTGCCTCAGGAAGGCCGTCAGCATTCACAAACACTCTTCACACCCTTGCAATAGTCTGTTCGAACTTCTACCTTCCAGCAAACGTTACAAGGCCTTCTACGCCCGCACCTCCAGACTTAGGAACAGCTTCATCCCCAGAGCTATAGCTGCTCTGAACCGGCCCTGCTGAGTGCCCCCCCCCCCTCCCCCCCCCTCATGAACTGTCTCCCTCGGATGGTCACATTGCACATTGACCTGGCACAGACCTATTTGCACTTTATACTGTTTTGCTGGAGGTTTTTTATAAATCATGTTTCTCTGGGCATCTAAATTTTTAGTTGATTAAGTTATTACATCGGAAGGAAGCTGCATACCAAATCTCATTGCACCTATGTGCAATGACAATAAAATATATTATTATTATTATATAATTCCCTGTTCACAGGATGAGCGTACAAACGCCACAAAAACATCAGAATCTAACCCTGGTCTTTGACACTGTGAGGCAGCAGCTCTACCCGCTGCGCCACTATGCCACTCTCGAACGAAACAGCTTTTATCCCCGGAGTATGGTGAAGTAGTGGTTAAATTGTAGAGCAAGCGGTCAGAATAATCGACCGGTGGTTCTGAGAAAATGTTCAAGTCAGTACAGTAGCAGGGGAATACAAATTCAAGCAAGAAGAATGTAAGAAAGCTTGACTCAGTAATGGTAACCATTAGAACTACCCAGTGTAAAATGTCTTATAGACTAAAAACATAAAAGATAGTCCCACTTGCCTGGGTCTGGCCCATATCCCTCTCTACCTTTCCATCCATGCTCCTGTCCAAGAGTCTTTTTAATGTTATAGTTAGTACCTGCCTCATCTACCTCATCTGGCAGCTTGTTCCATACACCCACCACCCCCTGAGTAAAAACATTGCCCCTCAGCTTCCTATTAAAACTTTCACCTTGCATCTTAAAACTATGCCTTCTAATTCTTGGGTAAAAGTGTGTATTCACCCTCTCTTTCCTCATATGATTTCATGCACTTCTCTAAGAATAAAGTCCTCACCTGCCCATCCTCTCCCTATAACTCAGGCCCTCCAGTCCTGGCAACATCCTCGTAAATCTTCTCTGCACTCTCTCCAGCTGAATGACATCTTTCTTATAGCAGGGTGACCAAACATGAACACAATACTCTGTGCAACCTCTCCAATGTATTCTGAAACCGTAACATAATGTCCCAACTTCTATACTCCCCTCACCTGCATCAACCTGCCACCTGCCAGGCCTTGTCCTGTCTGTCCCCTCGTCCTGCTTTCTTTACGCCCCCCCCCACCCCCACCCTACAATGTCTGAAGAAGGGCCCCGACCTTAAACATCGCCCATCCATGTTCTCCACTTCTCCAGAGATGCTGCCTGACCTGTTGAGCTACTCCAGCACTTTGTGTCTTTGCTGTACTCAGTTCCTTGACTGATGAAGCCCAACATACAGATAAGAGCTGAGGTCATAAGTGATAGGAACAGAATTAGACCATTCAGCCCATCAAGTCTACTTTGCCATTCAATCATGGCTGATCTATCTCTTTCTCTTAACCCCATTCTCCTGTCTTCTCCCCATAATCCCTGACACCCATACTAATCAAGAATTAATCTCTGCCTTAAAAATATCCATTGACGGCCACCACAGCCTTTTGTGGCAAAGAATTCCACTGATTCACCACCCTCTGACTATAGAAATTCCTCCTCATCTCCTTCCTTAAGGAACATCCTTTAATTCTGAGGCTATGACCTCTGTTCCTAAACTCTTCCATTAGTGGAAACATCCTCTCCACATCCACTCTATCCAAGCTGTTCACTATTCAGTAAGTGTCAATGAGGTCCCCCCTTATTGTTCTAAACTCCAGCGAGTACAGGCCAAGTGCCGATAAATCCTCATCATATGTTAACCCAATAATTCATGGGATCATTCTTGTAAACCTCCTCTGGACCCTCTCCAGAGCCAGCACCTCCTCCGATAGGGCGCCCAAAATTGCTCACAGTGCTCCAAATGCTGCCTGACCAGCGCCTTCTTGAGCCTCGGCATTACATCCCCAGCATGACCCTCCCCAGAGCCCTTCCACTCACTGTGAAGGTTCTGCTGGTTGAGTAATGATTTTCAGGCCATGCTAACTAGACTGGTGGATATGTAACTGTTCCTGATAGCAGTCAACTCCCTCCACACGATAGGACCGATTAGGATAGATAATAAACACTGGTGTTTCCTGGCCTACTCCTGCACCTATTGTCTATTGTTCAAGAAGGAACTGCAGATGCTGGAAAATCGAAGGTAGGCAAAATTGCTGGAGAAACTCAGCGGGTGCGGCAGCATCTATGGAGCGAAGGAAATAGGCAACGTTTCGGGCCGAAACCTGGAAGGGTTTCGGCCTGAAACGTTGCCTATTTCCATCGCTCCATAGATGCTGCTGCACCAGCTGAGTTTCTTCCGCAATTTTGTCTACCTATTGTCCATTGACGTTTGCAATCTGTGAGTAAATGGCCAAACAGGGAGGGAGAGACACAAGAGGAATTGCAGATGCGGGAATCTTGCGATGAACACAAAGTGACGTTGGAACTCAGCGGTTCAGGTAGCATCTGTGGAGGACATGGACAGGAGTTGGGACCCTTCTTCACACTGGGAAAAACATGGGCATAGCAATGTTTTTTTGTGTACTTTAGGATCATGCTACTGCAGTGGAAATACAGGGAGTTGCACTGCTGTTTAGTATTGGACTATAAAGGTAAAATGCTTACTGCGCTAAAGACCCGGGTTCAATCCTGACTACAGGTGCTGTCTGTATGAGGTTTGTACGTTCTCCCTGTCATCGTGTGGGTTTTCTCCAGGTGCTGCGGTTTCCTCCCACATTCCAAAGGCGTACAGGTTTGTAGGTTAATTGGCTTTGGTAAAAATGGTAAATTATAGACAACAGTGTACGGGGTGATCGCTGGTCGGTGCGGACTCAGTGGGCCGAAGAGCCTGTTTCCACGCTGTATCTCTAAACCAAACTTAACTAAATTGTCCATGTGTCATTCATCTTTCATTGTCCAAAGTGTACATTTACAGAATTATGATATCATTCTTCATTTTTCTGTTGTGAAATACATCCAACTTGTAATGTATATCTTCGGTTTACTGCTGGTGAATTGTACTCAATTTCTGGTTACATCTGACTGATGGGAGTGAGGTGTGATTTTACCCTGATGGAGGTTCCAGCAGAAACTGGTCTAGCAAAGTCTCAACTCCAGGTGAACTTTTTGTTATCATTCCTCCAAATCACAATTTCTCTCTCTTGAAAAATCCATTGAAACAGTTTCACGCTTGACTTATTCTTTTCTACATAAGGAATTGAAAGAAACGGTTAATATTTATAGATGACAATTTTGCTTTAAGATGACGTGTCTTATTCTGTGAATATATAATCTGTGCTGGAACGGTTTAAATTAGAGCAGCATAGTGGTGCAGCGGGTAGAGCTGCTGCCTCACAGTGCCAGAGACCAGTGTTCGATCCTGACCTTGGGTGCTGTCTGTACGGAGTTTGCATGTTCTCCCCGTGACAACATGGGTTTCCTCTGGGTGCTCTGATTTCCTCCCACATCCCAAAGACGTGGGGGTTTGTAGGTTAATTGGCTCTCTGTAAATTGCCCCCAATGTGTTGGGAGTGGGTGAGAAATTGGGGTGACATAGAACTGGTGTGAATGGGTGATAGCTGGTCAACATGGACTCGGTGGGCCGAAGGGCCTGTTTCCATGCTGTATCTTACAATCAATCAAAATAAGTTTGAGAGTTCAAGCAGCGCTAAATCCACGAACAAATGTAGAATTTGAGTAGTCCTGTTTGCATGTGTTACTGGAAGACTCGTTATTGGTAGAAATATGTTTTTTGGGATTGCTAGAATCAGAAAGGCACAAGGAACTGCAAATGCAGGAATCTAGAGCAAAATGAAAAGTGCTGGAGGAACTCAGCAAGTCAGGCAGCATCTGGGGAGGGAATGGACAGACAGACTTTTCGAGTCGAGCCCTTCTTCAGGCTATAGAGTGAGAGAGCTTTGCAGCACGATACAGGCCCTTCGGCCCACCTTGAGCATGCCACCAAGATGGTATAGTGGGCTAATCCCATTTGGCCCAATGCCCACTAAACCCTTCTTGTCCATACATCCAATGTAGTAGTAGCCAGAGGATCTGGGGTGACGGAGGAACTGAGGGAAATCCACATTAGGCAGGAAATGTTGTTGGATAGACTGATGGGACTGAAGGCTGATAAATCCCCAGAGCCTGATGGTCTGCATCCCAGGGTACTTAAGGAAGTGGCTCTAGAAATCGTGGATGCATTGGTGATAAATTTCCAATGGTCAATAGACTCGGAATCAGTTGCTGTGGATTGGAGGGTAGCTAATGTATTCCCACGTTTTAAGAAAGGTGGGATAGGGAAAACAGGGATTTATAGATCAGTTAGCCTGACATCGGTGGTGGGGAAGATGCTGGAGTCAATTATAAAAGATGAGATAGCCGAACTTTTGGATAGCAGTGACAGGATCGGTCCGAGTCAGCATGGATTTACAAAGGGGAAATCATGCTTGACTAATCTTCTGGAATTTTTTGAAGATGTAACTAGGAAAATGTACAAGGGAGAGCCAGTGGATGTAGTGTACCTGGACTTTCAGAAAGCATTTGATATGGTCTCACATAGGAGATTAGTGGGCAAAATTAGGGCACATGGTATTGGGGGTAGAGTGCTGACATGGATAGAGAAGTGGTTGGCAGACAGGAAACAAAGAGTAGGGATTAACGGGTCCCTTTCAGAATGGCAGGCAGTGACTAGTGGGGTACCGCAAGGCTTGGTGCTGGGACCACAGCTATTTACAATATACATCAATGATTTGGATGCAGGGATTCAAAGTAACATTAGCAAATTTGCAGATGACACAAAGCTGGGTGGCAGTGTGAACTGTGAGGAGGATGATATGAGAATGCTGGGTGACTTGGACAGGTTGGGGGAGTGGGCAGATGCATGGCAGATGAAGTTTAATGCAGATAAATGTGAGGTTATCCACTTTGGTAGAAAAAACTTTGGTAACTGTCACTGTATGTCATGTTGTTACTTGTGGGCGGAGCACCAAGGCAAATTCCTTGTATGTGAATACTTGGCCAATAAACTTACCTACTTAAAACAGGAAGGCAGATTATTATCTAAATGGCGTCAAGTTGTATAGTTGGCGTCAAGGTACAGCAGGCAGTGAAGAAAGCGAGTGACATGTTGGCCTTTATTACAAGGGGAATCGAATATAGGAGCAAAGAGATCCTTCTGCAGTTGTACAGAGCCCTAGTGAGACCACACCTGGAGTATTGTGTGCAGTTTTGGTCCCCTAATTTGAGGAAGGACATTCTTGCTATTGAGGGAGTGCAGCGTAGGTTTACAAGGTTAATTCCCGGGATGGCAGGACTGTCATATGCTGAGAGAATGGAGCAGCTGGGCTCGTACACTATGGAGTTTAGAAGGATGAGAGGGTTTCTCATTGAAACATATAAGATTGTTCAGGGTTTGGACATGCTAGAGGCAGGAAACATGTTCCCGATGTTGGGGGAGTCCAGAACCAGGGGCCACAATTTAAGAATAAGGAGTAAGCCATCTAGAACGGAGACGAGGAAACACTTTTTCTCACAGAGAGTGGTGAGTGTGTAGAATTCTCTGCCTCAGAGGGCGGTGGAGGCAGGTTCTCTGGATGCTTTCAAGAGAGAGCTAGATAGGGCTCTTAAAACTAGCGGAGCCAGGGGATATGGAGAGAAGGCAGGAACTGGGTACTGATTGGGGATGATCAGCCATGATCACATTGAATGGCGGTGCTGGCTTGAAGGGCTGAATGGCCTACTCCTGCACCCATTGTCTCGATTGTCTATTGTAAATGCTTCTTAATGTGGACGAGTTGGTGCTGGTGTCCATCTTTAATAAACACTTGACCAGTAAATGAAATAATGCCAATAAATGTTTTAGAGGGGCAGGAACACTGCACTGATACATACCGTTATTTATTTTATTTAGCGAATGCAAAGTCCTTTAGCCGTTACAAAGCATGCAATGGATTTCTCTGTTCAAACGTATTTTGAAAAAGCGCCATTTCAGAAAACTTCTGAACCTGGAATTGATTTGATCTGCCATTTAGTTTTGGACAGATGGATTAAAGAGGTGCACTTAATCAAATCTACAAAGCCACAAGTACCAATTATGTCTGGCAAAGTAAGCATTGGTCGAGCAATATGTGGGAGAGCTCTTGTGCGTGAAGATGATAATGAAGGATTTGGGGGAAGCAGAATGTGAATGCAGATAGAGGGGTCAGAGTTCCGATTAGTTCATCGCAGAAAAATGTTTATCTTGTCACATTGTGCAAGATGTGCCTGGAAGTGTGTGCTCTAAATGCCAATGTCCAGGGAAAACACGCCCTCTCCTCTTCAACAGAGCTGCTGTACAGATGGTCAACTGATTCACCATTCCGGCATCCATGTCACCAGCAACCGTATCTCATAGAGTCAAACACAACAGGGCATAGCTTTGAGGTGTAAGGGCTAAAGTTGAAAGGAGAGGTGCGGGCAAATCTTTTACACAAAGGCTGGTGTGTAAAAAGGATTTTGGATAGGCACATGGATACGAAGAGATATGAAGCCAGAACCTTTAGACCAGGGTTGCAATGTCAAAGACTCGAGGGCATAGCTTGAAGGTGAGAGGGGCAAAGATAGAACGAGATGTGTGGGGCAAGTTTTTTTTTTAACATAAAGTGGTAGGTGCCTGGAACATGCTGCCAAGGGTGGTGGTGGATTTGATGGGGGGATTTGAGAGGCTTTTAGATGGGCACATGGTTATGGAGGGATAAGGATCGCGTGCATCAGGCTGAAAAAGGGTCCGATCTCAAAACATCACCTATCTGTGTTCTCCAGAGATGCTGCCTGACCCGTTGAGTTACTCCAGCACTCTGTGTACTCTAAACTCTACCTCATTCAGTTATTCCGTACTGCTTTTTTTTTTTTTTTTTGCACTATTTTAGATTTGTTCATCATTAATTTTATTTCAACAGTCACATTGATCATTACCCAGGACTGTTTACTCTGAGGTTCAGTTAAACAAGGACCTTGTGCTCTGGTTTATTTGACAATGAACTCATCTGATATATATTCTGATATGTGCCAGTCAGTGCAGTCATGTTGCGGTGCAGGTCTACCACAGAGTTTGCGGCACCCTTGGTTCCCAAGCCTTTCTGGGATTATACGTTTTGCCGGACCAACAGAGGTCACGGCCTTGGGGGGGGGGGGGGTGGGGGGGGGTTGGCTTGGGAGTTGACCATGGGAACGGATCTGCCGGGTCGGAGTCGGCTGGGTCGGAGTTCCAGAGCCTTGGCCACAGGGGGGGGGGGCAAATTTGACCCGCCGTCGGCGTGGATGTCCTGATGAGGTTGACATCGGCCGCCTCACCTGGCCTAGGTGCCACATTTTCGGGGGAACTTCCAGGTTGTCCAGCTTAAACGGGTTGGGGGTGGGGGGTGGAGGTAGGACCACCAATTGCAGCAAAACCTGTACTGCCAGTTGTTGCTGACATCTTGTTCCATACTTATCAGATCCAATGAGCATGGAACTCGTGCTCATTCCATGCTCGTTGTATGATTTGTAAGGACAGAAAGAAAATGAGAAATCAGCATCAAGAAATGAAATTAAGTTTTCGCTTACATTGGTCAAGGCATTGAGTGTAAAAGTCAGGAAATAATGAGTAAGAAGGAACTGCAGATGCTGGTTTAAGCCGAAGATAGACACAAAAAGCTGGAGTAACTCCTCAGAAGGTTCTTGACCCGAAACGTCACCCATTTCTTCTCTCCAGAGATGCTGCCTGTCCCACTGAGTTACTCCACTATTGTTGTGTCCATTTTCAGGAAGTTATGATGCAGCTTTGTAGGACTTTGGTTCAGCTGCGCGTGAGTATTGGAGTTTGGTTTTCCCCATTACAGGAAGGAGGCTTTGGAGAGGGTGCAGAGGAGGTTTACCAGAATGCTACCTGGATTAGAGGGTATCAACTTCCGGGAAAGGTTGGAGAGACTTGGATTGTTTTCTCTGGAACATCGGAGGTTATTGGGAGACTTGATCGATATTTTTTAAATTATGAGAGGTTTAACGAGGGTCAACAGACAGAATATTTTTTTCCCAAGGGTGGAAATCCCGAATACCTGCTTTAACATTTGTCCCTCTCACCCTAAAGGGCACGGCTTTAGCGTGAGAGGGACAAATGTTAAAGCAGATATTCGGGGCAGGCAGAATGGTGAGCGCTTGGAACGCGCTGCCAGGAGTAGCGGTTGAAGCAGATATGATAATGGTGTTTAAGAAACTTTTGGATAGGTATAAGGATATGGAGGGATGTTTAGTTTAGAGATATAGTGCGGAAACAGTCCCTTCGACCCACTGGGTCCGCACCAACCAGCGATCCCCGCTCATTAACACTATCCTACACTCGTCAGGGAAATTTTTTACATTTACCAAGCCAATTCACCTACAAACCTGTATGTCTGAAGAGTGTCGACCCGAAACGTCACCCATTCCTTTTCGCCAGAGATTGTGCCTGACCCACTGAGTTACTCCAGCTTTTTGTGTCTATCTTCGGAGGGATCATGTGCAGACAGAGATGATTAGTTTAACTTGGCATCATGTTTGGCACAGATATTGTGGGCAGAATGGCCTGGATCTTGACCGGAAATGTCACCTGTCCATGTTCTCCAGAGATGCTGCCTGACCCGCTGAGTTACTCCAGCATTTTGTATATTTTAGTGCATTAATCAGCATCTCGTTCACACAGAGGGTGGTTGGTGTATGGAATGAGCTGCTGGAGGAGGTATTTGAGGCAGGTACTATCGTAACATCTAATAAACATTTAGACGGGTACATGGATAGGACGGGTTCAGAAGGATATGGGCCAAACGCAGGCAGGTGGGACTAGTGTAGATGGGACAAGTTAGACAGCATGGGCAAGTTGGGCTGAAGGGCCTGTTTCTATGCTGTCACTCTATCTACAGTTCTTTCTATCTACATGAGATCTGTTCCTGCACTGTTCTATGTTCCATGTACTGAAGTATGATGATGAATGACTTTGTATTTCATTCTAGAAAGTTGTTTGCTGAAAAGCCAATTGTCTCTATGAAGGGAAGGGTCACTGAACTCGAGGGCTCTTCCTGATGTTTGTTTCTGTGTAAGCTGTTTTACTTCACCTGAAGTATGTGACACACACAAAGGTTCCTCAGGGCTCAGTGCCTTAGTGCAGCACGGTGGCGCAGCAGTGGAGTTGCTGCCTCACAGCGCCAGAGATGTGGGTTCGATCCTGACTACGGGTGCTGTCTGCACGGTGTTTGTACGTTTTCCCTGTGACCTCGTGGGTTTTCTCCAGGTGCTCTGGTTTCGCCCACACTCCGAAGACATGCAGGTTTGTAGGTTAAATAGCTCCTGTAAAAGTTTGGTTAATTGGCTTCTGAAAATTGTCCCTCGTGTGTAGGGTAGTGCTGGTGTGCGGGTGATCACTGGTCGGCATGAACGCGGTGGGCTGAAGGGCCTTTTTCCGCACTGTATCTCTAAAATTTAAAGACTGTCTCTCAGCTGTTTACGAGGCAGGGTGAATCTTGGCATTCTTACTGGTGTTGTGAGTAAATCTGAAAACTTCCTTCAACATTGTGCAGTGACTGCAGATTTTTGATTTTGTCTGTTGCAGCAATATACAGCTGTTGAAAGTTTCAGAGTACATGTTGTCTTGAATAATAAAATGGGTACGTGTTGGAAGGAACTGCAGATGCTGGTTTATACCGAACATAGACACAAAGTGTTGGAGTAACTCAGCGGGTCAGGCTGCATCTCTAGAGAAAAGGATGGGTGACATTTTGGGTTGGAACCCTTCTTCAGAATATTCAGAATTCAGAATTAAAATTGTTATGTTGTTGAGTTTAGTTCATTGTCATGTGTACCAAGGTACAGTGAAAATATGTTGTTGCGTGCTAACCAGTCAGCTGAAAGACAATACATGATTGATTACAATCGAGCCATTCACAGTGTACAGATACAGGATCAGATCTGAGGAGAGATGAAGTAGATCATTGTTAAAGTAAGAAACATTGTTGTAGGAGTAGAGATTTAAACTTATGGAACGATTGTAATGTGTGATTGCAGATCCACTTCTGTGACTAGTACACAAATGTTGTGCTCAGAAAAGCAGATTTAGTGAAGTTATTTGCATTTGGTTTGTGCCTGCCTGCACTTTGCATTTTGCTTTGAAATGCAGAACCATTTTCCCTCCAATGTGAGCTTAGTGATGCAGTACCAGGGACCCCGGTCGAATCCCAACCTCAAATGAAGTCTGTTTCCATTACTGTATAGCAATAATGTTGTACGTTCTTGGCAAACTTATGTGCTTATTGGAGGCTGTTTTTAGACCTTAGAGACACAGTGTGGAATCGTTTCACCGAACACCTCCGCTCGGTCCGCATTAACCAACCTGATCTCCCGGTGGCTCAGCACTTCAACTCCCCCTCCCATTCCGAATCCGACCTCTCTGTTCTGGACCGCCTCCCTGGCCAGAGTGAGCACCACCGGAAATTGGAGGAGCAGCACCTCATATTGGGCAGTCTGCACCCTAGCGGCATAAACATTAAATTCACCAATTTCCGGTAGCCCTTTCTCCTCCCCTTCTCAGCTCTCCCTCAGCTCTCGGGCTCCTCCGCTTCATTTCTTCTTCTCCCCCCCCCCCACTACATCAGTCTGAAGAAGGGTTTTGGCCCGAAACGTTGCCTATTTCCTTCGCTGCATAGATGCTGCTGCACCCGCTGAGTTTCGCCAGCACTTTTGTCTACCATGGAAACAGACCCGTTAGCCAACCTAGTCCGCGCCGACCAGCGACTCCCCCATACACTAACACTATCCCACACACTAGGGACAATTTACAATTTAAACTTAGTCATACTGCACAGAACAGGCCCTTCAGCCCAAATCCTCCATACCGACCAGAATGCCCCATCTAAGCTAACCCATGTTTGGCCAATAGCCCTCGAAACCTTTCCTATCCATGTACTTGCCCAAATGTGTTTCAAATGTTGTTATAGTACCTGCCTCAACTCCAGCTCATTCTATACATCCTCCACTCTCTGAGTGAAAACATTGCACCTCAGGTTCCTATTCAATCTTTCCCCTCTCACCTTAATCCTCTGCCCCCTGGTTCTTGATTTCTCTGCCCCGAGTAAAAGCCTCTGTGCATTCACCCTATCTGTTTGCCTCATGATTTTATACACTTTGATAAGAACACCGCTGATCCTATTGAGGAATAGGCTATAGAATCTAGGTCCTAGCTTGCCAAACCTCTCCCTGTAGCTCAGGGCATCAAGACCTGGCAACATCCTCTTGAATCTATCCTTCACCCTTTCATGTTTAATGGCATCATTCCTATAGCAAGGTGGCAAAAATGAACACAATACTCCAAATGTGGCCTCACCAACGTCTTGTACAACTAACAAAACATCCAACAACAATACCTAACACGCTGGCTGATTATCTCAACAGTTTTATAACAATCAAATCATTCATCTTTTTAAAAAACAAGTGGCGCAACTACTAGAGGTGTAGTCTCACGGCGCCAGTGACCCGGATTCGATCCTGACCTCGGGTGCTGTCTGTGCGGAGTTTGCACATTCTCCCTGTGACCGCGTGGGTTCCCCCAGATGCTCACATTCCTACCCACATCCTAAAGACGTGAAGGTTTATTGGCTTCAATTGGTCCTAAGTGACAGGAGCAGAATTAGGCCATTTGGCCCATCGTCTATTCTGCCGTTCAATCATGGCTGATCGATCTATCCCTCTTAACCCCTTCTACTGCCCTCTCCTCATGATCCCTGACACCCATACTAATCAAGAATCTATCTATCTCTGCCTTAAAAATATCCACTGACTTGGCCTCCACAGCCTCCTGTGGCAAAGAATTCCACTGATTCACCACCGACAAAATAAATTCCGCCTCGTCTCCCTCCTAAAGGAATATCCTTTAATTCTGAGGCTATGACCTCTGGCCCTAGTCTCTACCACTAGTGGAAGCATCCTCTCCACATCCTCTCCACATCCTCTCCACATCCTCTCTATCCAAGCCTTTGCCCCTAGTGTGCAAGGAGTGGATGGGAAAGTGAGATAACATAGAACTAGTGTGAACGGGTGATCTATGGTCGGCATGGGCTTGGTGGGCCGAAGGGCCAGTTTCCATGCTGTATCTCTAAACTAAACAAATTATTAAAATCCCTGGTGAAATTGGCAGGAATTCATCTAGGCAACGGTTAAGAAGAATTAAGTTCTGTGACGAATAATTGAAGCATAAAAGGGCAAAGGATTTCAATATATTTTAACGTAATATTTGTATGCTTTGAGCAATGTCATGGTGCATCTCACTGACAGAGTTCCACATACCGTTGCTGTTCAATTATCTTGAATGGAACTTTTTCTGTTTGGCCAATTTTATTTACTACTTGAAATCCATAACTAGGAAGGCAAAGTCTCAGAGCAATGTCAATCAGGCAATATAGATGTGGCAAGAATATTTTGGATACATTTGTCAATTTTTTTCTGCTTTTCCACTTTTAACTTTAATCAGTGGAATTTACTGTGTTGGGTCATTTTAGTTCCACAAAGAGTTGATTAAAAAATGCACCTTCATGAAAATTAATGTCATTCTAAAGAGATTGAAGGTTACTCGAGTCTTTTGGGTAAATTGGTTTCTATGGACAGATATGTTGGCACCAGAATATGTGTATTAACAGATATGTTGGCACCAGAATGCTGTTCCTTTCTGATAATCAGCTAATGCCAATTCAGCAGCTATAACATTTTCTTTATTATCTAATTAAACTGTTATCCATCTCCCCAATAAAAATAATATATAATTTAAAAAACCTTTGTATTCTCTGTAACGCTGGGTATTGAGAGGATACCTGACAGAAGTACGTAAAGTTGTGTGGGGCAGAGATAAGGAAGAGAGTCAGAACTTTCCCCCCCACAAGAGGGCATAGCCTTACGGTGAGATGGGCAAAGTGTAAAGATATGCAGGGCAAGTTTTATTTGCACAGAGGATGCTAGGTGCCCGGAATGCGATGCCAGGGGTGGTGGTGGAGGCAGATACAATAGTGGAAATTAAGAGACTCTTTGGGACGACAGATGGCACAATGGGCTAAGTGTTCGGCTGGCAACCAGAAGGTAGCCGGTTCGAATCCCGCTTGGAGTGCATACTGTCGTTGTGTCCTTGGGCAAGACACTTCACCCACCTTTGCCTGTGTGTGAATGTGTGTGAGTGATTGGTGGTGGTCGGAGGGGCCGTAGGCGCAGATTGGCAGCCACGCTTCCGTCAGTCTGCCCCAGGGCAGCTGTGGCTACAGAAGTAGCTTACCACCACCGAGTGTGACTGAGGAGTGAATGAATAATGCGATGTAAAGCGCCTTGAGTATTAGAAAGGCGCTATATAAATCCCATCCATTATTATTATTATTACATGGATATGCAGGGAATTGAGGGATATGGATCATGAGCAGAGGACATTACGCTTGGTACAGCACCTAGTGGACCAAAGGGTCTGTTCCTCTGCTGTACTGTTCTATGTTCTATAAGCTTGTGATTATTCCATCAGGACCCAGTATGCACCACAGGCCACAAAAAAGGTTGAATGCATTGAAAACTGCTTTCAATACCTGCACTTCATGTTCTCGTGAATGATTTTCACATCTGCTTTAGAATTAAATTTCAAAATCAAGGATAGGTTTGCTGGTAAAATGATTACTGATTTCCACAAAAACCCGAAATTCATAGAACACAGAACATATAGGACAGGAGAGGAGCAGGCCCTTCGGCCCACATTGTCTGTGCTGAACATGATGCCAAGATCATCTCCTATCTTCCTACAAATAATCCATGTACTTAAATTCCCTACATATCCATGAGCCTTTCCCAAAGCCTCAAACACCATCATCGTATCTGCCTCCACCACCACCCCTGGCAGTGCGTTCCAGGCACCCACCCTCTGTGTAAATAATGCTCTTTACATGTACAAATAGACAAGTAACACAGAACCAATATTCAAAACCGCTGAACAATAAGAGAGGAATTCTTCTGCATGGTTTAATGTCCTTCTGATAAATTACAGTCGGTTTTTCTGCACTGAGCAGAGAATGTATCGTGTGTATTAATAGAAGCATCGTGGCTGGAAAATTTAATGACACAATGCACATTCCTGCATTAGTTTTAAACAGCGAGGAAACAGGCTCTTCGATCCACTTAGTCCACGCCAACCAATGATCACTGTGCACTAGTTGTATCCTACACACTAGGGACAAATTATACAAGCAAAATAACCTACAAACATGCACGTCTTTAGACTTTAGAGACCCGTGTGGAAGCAGGCCCATCATCCCAGCGATTATCCCATGTACAATCGCACTATCCTACACACAATTTACAATTTTATTGAAGCCAATTCACCGTACACACCTGCACACCCTTGGGATGTGGGAAGAAACCGGATCACCCAGAGGAAACACATACGCTCACAGGGAGAACAAACAAACTCCACACACAGGCACCACCCGAGGTCGGGAACGAACCCGGATCTCTGGTGCTGTGAGGTAGCAGCTCTACCCGCTGCACCACTGTGCCGCCTGCTGCAAAGAAACGGTTCAGCATGTTCTATGTGACTCTGGCTAAGCCTAACACTTGTTAGACACGCCGATTGTTAGTGAACCGTAGTGATTCTGTAGCTAATGTCCTCACCGAATAACGAGGAAAAAAGATAGCCAAGACGTTGGCGAGGCCACACTTATTGTGTTGAGCTTTGGTCACCATGTTATAGGAAAGATGTTGTTATGCAGGAAAGGGTGGCCGAGAAGATTTACATGGAAGTTGCCAGGACTCGAAGGCCTGAGCTATAGGGAGAGGTTGAGCAGGCTTGGATGTTATTCATGGAGTGCAAGAGGCTGAGGGGTGATCTTATAGAGGTGTACTAGACCATAGAAACATAGAAAATTGGTGCAGGAGGGTGCCATTCGGCCCTTCGAGCCAGCACCGTCATTCATTGTCATCATGGCTGATCGTCCCCAATCAATAACCCGTGCCTGCCTTCTCCGCATATCCCTTGATTCCACTAGGCCCGAGAGCTCTATCTAACTCTATCTAACTCTCTCTTAAATCCATCCAGTGATTTGACCTCCACTGCCCTCTGTGGCAGGGAATCCCACAAATTCACAACTCTCTGGGTGAAAAAGTTTTTTCTCACCTCAGTCTTAAATGGCCTCCCCTTTATTCTAAGACTGTGGCCCCTGGTTCTGGACTCGCCCAACAATGGGAACATTTTTTCCTGTATCTAGCTTGTCCAGTCCTTTTATAGACATAGAAACAATGAAAATAGGTGCAGGAATAGTCCATTCAGCCCTTCGAGCTTGCACCGCCATTCAATATGATCATGGCTGATCATCCAACTCAGTATCCTGTCTGTACCTGCCTTCTCTCCATACCCCCTGACCCCTTTAGCCACAAGGGCCACATCTAACTCCCTCTTAAATATAGCCAATGAACTGCCCTCAACTAATTTCTGTGGCAGAGAATTCCACTGATTCACCACTCTCTGTGTGAATTTTTTTTTTCTCATCTCGGTCCTAAAAGACTTCCCCCTTATGCTTAAACTGTGACCTTGTTCTGGACTTACCCAACATCGGGAACAATCCTCTTGCATCTAGCCTGTCCAACCCTTTAAGAATTTTACAAGTTTCTATAAAATCCCCCCTCAATCTTCTAAATTCCAGCGAGTACAAGCCGAGTCTATCCAGTCTTTCTTCATATGAAAGTCCTGACATCCCAGGAATCAGTCTGGTGAACCTTCCCTGTGCACCCTCTATGGCAAGAATGTCTTTCCTCAGATTAGGAGACCAAAACTGTACGCAATACTCCAGGTGTGGTCTCACCAAGGCCCTGTACAACTGCAGTAGAACCTCCCTGCTCCTATACTCAAATCCTTTTGCTATGAATGCTAACATACCATTCGCTTTCTTCACTGCCTGCTGCACCTGCATGCCTACTTTCAATGACTGGTGTACCATGACAACCAGGTCTCGTTGCATCTCCCCTTTTCCTAATCGGCCGCCATTCAGATAATAGTCTACTTTCCTGTTCTTGCCACCAAGGTGGATAACCTCACATTTATCCACATTATTATACTGCATCTGCCATACATTTGCCCACTCACCCAGCCTATCCAAGTCACCTTGCAGCCTCGTAGCATCGTCCTCACAGCTAACACTGCCCCCCAGCTTCGTGTCATCCGCAAACTTGGAGATGTTGCATTCAATTCCCTCGTTCAAATCATTAATATATATTGTAAATAGCTGGGGTCCCAGCACTGAGCCTTGCGGTACCTCACTAGTCACTGCCTGCCATTCTGAAAAGGACCAGTTTACTCCTACTCTTTGCTTCCTGTCTGCCAGCCAGTTCTCTATCCACATCAATACTGAACCCCCAATACCGTGTGCTTTAAGTTTGCATACTAATCTCTTATGTGGGACCTTGTCGAAAGCCTTCTGAAAGTCCAAATATAACACATCCACTGGTTCTCCCTTATCCACTCTACTAGTTACATCCTCGAACAATTCTATAAGATTCGTCAGACATGATTTACCTTTCATAAATCCATGCTGACTTTGTCCAATGATTTCACCACTTTCCAAATGTGCTGCTATCCCATCTTTAATAACTGACTCTAGCATTTTCCCCACTACCGACATTAGACTATCTGGTCTGTAATTCCCCGTTTTTTCTCTCCCTCCCTTTTTAAAAAGTGGGGTTACATTAGCTACCCTCCAATCCTGAGGAACTACACCAGAATCTAAAGAGTTTTGAAAAATTATCACTAATGCTTCCACTATTTCTGGGGCTACTTCCTTAAGCACTCTGGGATGCAGCCTATCTGGCCCTGGGGATTTATCCACCAATGGGGCCTTTAATCCACCAATTTACCTAACATCACCTCCCGACTAACCTGGATTCATAATTTAATATGTTTCTATAAGGATTTTCCTCCAGGATGCACCGAGCCGCAGCCTGGTCCATGCCAGTCACCAGGGCGAATTCGGCACAGAGACTCTCACGGCCGCGGCGCAACGCTTCCGACGGCCCGGGACTCTTGCACTGAGGCTGCTCCATGGCCAGAGCTGCAGCGAGCAACTCGCCAGCCCCGCAAACACTCGCCAGCCCCGCTGCCCGTCCGCATCTGCCTCCGCCGGCCGCTGCTTCTGCTTCCATCCCCCCCTCCGACCCGGATCTCCAACACCCACGACCAGGTTGCACAGAGCACAACAGCGCCTCGTCCAAAGCCGGAGATAATGAAACATGTCCAGCTGCAGCCCCCCCTGGTTCCGTGGTACATATACCTATCTACTGCCGCTTGCTGGACATGGCCTTACATGCTGCGCTGGGTGACACTCGTCCACTGCCCGGTCCGTGTCTTTCAATGTAAATTTGCATGGGGAAATGCTTTGGAGGTGTGTGACGGTTCGGTCAAGTGAGAATAATAGAGAATAAAAATGCTGCTGTCTTGTCAACGGATGCGCACACAAGCAGTTGATATTAGTTTTGAAATTCATCGTGATCAGCGTGATAGCGTGTAAATTGGACGGAATGCGTGATTCTCACGCTCAATGCGTGAGATTTGGCAGCTCTGACATTATGCACTAACTCCAACTTCACAGTGACATAACAGTGAATCAGGAGAGAGAAACATGGACTACTGTGTCACTTACCAATATTTCACCCCGGACTATTTCTTTGCTTTAGAAATGCTTTAGAAATGCTTTAGAAATATGCAAAAGAAATGGCTTTTGATCACAGTTATAATAATGAGTCACGTAGCCTTCAATAATTGAAAATAATTTTTCAATATTGAGTAGGATGATACTTTTTTTCAAACCTTATGTTTGAATTATGATGAAAAGAGTAATGTTCAAATAGGGTAAGAGAGAGATGATTCACAATTTTTCTCAGGGCGGCACAGTGGCGCAGCAGGTAGAGCTGCTGCCTCACAGCGCCAGGGATCTGGGTTTAATTCTGACCTGGGGTGCTCTCTGTGTAGAGTTTGCACGTCCTCCCTGTGATCACGTGGGTGTGTGCTCCGGGTGCTCCGGTTTCCTCCCACACTCCAAAGATGTATGGGTTTGGTACTTAATCGGCCCTCTGCTAATTGCCCCTTGTGTGTTGGGAGTGGATGAGAAAATGCAATAACATAGAACTAGTGTGAAGGCATGATCGATGGTCGGTGTGGACTCGGTCGGCCGAAGTGCCCTTTTCCATGCTGTATCTCTAAAGTAAACTAAATTATCCACGGGAACCTTGGATCTCGTTTAGTTTATTGTCACATGTATAAGGTACAGTGAAAAGCTTGTGGTTGCGTGCTATCGAGTCAGCGGAAAGGCAATACATGATTACAATCGAGCAGTCCACAGTGTGCAGATACATGATAAAGGGAATAACGTTTAGTGCAATGTTATAGTCTGATTAAAGAGAACTTTCAGAGGGTCTTCAATGAGGTAGATGGGAGGTCAGGACAACTCTGCTGATCTACCTCTTCTCTCTTAAAGCCTCTAAGACAGACGGCCAAAGCAACTGGGGGGGGGGGGGGTCGGGAGGAGGGGGGCGTCAGTTAATCAATAATTGTCAGTCCTGCTGGATATTACGCTGGAAGATATTCTCAATGAATTTTTGGTGCATCAGTTCACGCATAACTTAAGTTAAACAGCTCGGACTTCAGAAGCTCAGGTGATATGTGTTATGGAGTACGAGTGCGTGTAAAATGGCTAGGTAGCGTTGATCGCTCTGTTTTAATGCTGCTGGTGGCTTTGTAACATTTAAATTATTGGCATTTTTTTCAGCTCGGTGGAACGTTTGAGTTCTGCTGATAATCGTACACATCGGAGCATAAATATATGAGCGACAAACTGTCACCAATGTGGTGCAGTGTGAACTGTTGTTAGATTCAGCACACGGGTGCTGAAATTGGAATGAAATATCGAAGTACGAGGTGCCTTCTACATGGGAAATCGCCCCATGATGAATAAATGTTGGCTTAAATAAGATCAACATACTTCAAGAGTGATAAATTGGTGCTAATTATGTTTGTGATTTATTGCAGTCATAATCATCGGCAGACGTCATTTCGACATCCACTGACTGGGCAGATTTCTCCAGACAACATTGAGTACATACTAACGGAGCAGTAAGTGTTGTGTGTGCGCAGTGGCGTATTGCAGCTGAGACTGTGCAACTTGAATTTAGAAGCAAATATCACAACTGCCTCTGATTACATTGATATTGAATTGAATTGAAAGAAGCAACATGGAAACAGGCCCTTCAGCCCATCGTGTCCAGTCCTACCATCGATCACTCGGTCGCACTAATTCTAGTGATCAGGAACTGCAGGTGCTGGTTTACCAAAGAAGACACAAAGTGCTGGAGTAACTCAATGGGTCAGGCAGCATCTCTGGAGAACATGGATAGGTGACGTTTCGGGTCGAGACACCTTTTCAAACTAAAGGAGAAGGGTCCCGACCCAAAAGCCATCTATCCATGTTGTCCAGATTTTCTGCCTGAACTGCTGAGTTACTCCAGCACTTTGTGTCTTTTTACTGTGCACCAACATCTACAGTTCTTTGTGCCTACATGAAACTTTCTATTCTGTTTAATGATCTTAAGGTGCTAAGTGATAGGAGCAGAATTAGGCCATTCGGCCCACTAAGTCTCTCCGCCATTTAATCATGGCTGATCTATCTCTCCCTCCTAACCCAATTCTCCAGCCTTCTCCCCGTAACCCCTGACACCAGCAGTAATCAAGAATCTATCTTAAAAATATCCATTGACTTGGCCTCCACAGCCTTCTGCAGCAATGAATTCCACAGATTAATCACCCTCTTTACTAAAGACATTCCCTCCTCATCTACTTCCTAAAGGGAAATCCTTTCATTCTGAGGCTCTCTAGTCCCAGATTCTTCCACTAGTGGAAACACCCTCTCCATATCCACTCTATCGAAGTCTTTCACTATTCTGTATGTTTCAATGAGGTGCCCCCTCATTTTTCTAAACTCCAGCGAGTACAGGCCCAGTGCCAACAAACGCTCGTCGTATGTTAACCCACTCATTCCTGGGATCATTCTTGTAAACCTGTGGACCCTCTCCAGGGCCAGCATATCCTTCCTCAGATATGGTGCCCAAAATTACTCGCAATACTCCAAATGCGGCCTGACCAGCGCCTTACAGAACCACAGCATTACATCCCTGTTTTTGTTTTCTAGCCCTCTTGAAATAAATGCTAGCATTGCGTTTGCCTTGTTATTCGGAAAACAGACTGAAGACTGTTGCTTGTGATTAGTGGTTCTGGTAAAATCTGCCATTTGCAGGGCAAGTTGATTGAGGCCACACATGTACAGACCCACTTAGTACAGTGCTTGCAGGAAAATATACATACTATAATTAGTGGCTTAGTGGCGGATAACATCTTGTAGCTCCAGTGATACAGCTCAGACAAGCAGTAGTTCGAGTTTAGTTTTTGATATACAACATGGAAACAGGCCCTTCGACCCACAGTTTAGTGTAGAGATACACTGAGCCCTTTGGCCCACCAAGTCTGCCTCAACCATCAATCACCCACAGACTAGTTGATGTTTCGGGTCAAGACCTTTCTTCAGACACGAAACCTGTAACCCGAAACGTCACCCATTCCTCTCTCCAGAGATGCTGCCTGTCCCGCTGAGTTACTCCAGCATTTTGTGCCTATCTTCGAACAGCATCTGTAGTTCCTTCCTGCACTTCGCATCCACTCCCTGCACATTAGGGGCAGTTTACAGAAGCCAACTAATTCACAAACCATCGTGTATTTGGGATGTGGGAGGAAACCAGAGCACCGGGAGGAAACCCACGCGGTCACGGGGAGAACGTGCAAACTCCACATACAGAAAGCACCCGAGGTCAGGATCGAACCCGGGTCTCTGGCGCTGTGAGGCAGCCGCTCCACCCGCTACACTGTTGTACCGCCCATGAATATGAGAATTTCAGTTAGTCCTTCCAGAATAAATACTATGAAAGGTTTCAACCATTATTTGGGTTTGGTCACGCTATCGAAACTAGCCAGTTGATTGCAAAACCAAGTTTTTTTCTTTGAGCGGTAAGTGCTTGAACACATAGCACTGGAGTGTGTGGAGAAGAGGAATGTTATAACAAAGGTGTAGTGTCTGACTTTATTGACCAATGCAAATTACACAGTCATTCTTCATTAATAACATGGATAACATTTTAATGCAACAAATGATGGATGGGAGTGGATAACTGTTTACATCTGTGTAGTTTAGTTTAATGTAGTTTAGAGATACAGCATGGAAACAGGCCCTTCAGCCCACTGAGTCCATGTTGACCATCAATCACCTGTTCACACCAGTTCTATGTTATCCCACATTCTCATCCACTCCCTACACACTAGGGGCAATTTACAGAGGGCCAATTAACCTGCAAACCCGCGCGTCTTAGGATGTGGGAGGAAACCAGAGCACCCGGAGAAAACCCACAAGGTCACAGGGAGAACATGCAAACTCCACACGCAGACAGCACCCGAGGTCAGGATCTCGGGTGTCTGGCGCTGTGTGGCAGTGGCTCTACCACTACGCCACTGTGCCACCCAGTGTGTTCTTGGTGTTGAATGTTGCTCTGGGTATAATCGTGGAACATCTGACGTTTGTGGTGAGTTGATTCTTCAATCACCTTGATTTTCTGAACAAGCTGGCTGTTACCGCTGGGAAAAGCCAGGAGTATTTATGTGGACACAGCGAGATGTCCATCAGGGAATGTTGCTGACTGGCCCGCTCCAGACTGCAGGAGTGCCTGCTGAAGGACGCACTGAAGCTCGGTGCAGCCAACGCCAAGGCTCTGTGGGGGAGGACCACAATCTCTGGTCCTTCCCCTGCAGGACGTCTGGTGGGGACACCCCTCAAACAAGGGAAGAGATATCACCCCGGGGGGCCACATGCGTGGCAAGGGTGCAAACAAGGAACTGCTGAAACTTTGTCCATCTCACCTTAAATTATGCCCTCTATTCTTTGACAGAGTTAGATTTAGCTCTTAGGGCTGAAGGAATCAAGGGAGATGGGGAAAAAGCAGGAAAGTGGTACTGATTTTAGATGATCAGCCGTGATCGTATTGAATGGAAGTGCTGGCTTGAAGGGTCGAATGGCCTACTCCTGCACCTATTTTCTATGTTTCTATGTTTCTATTTCCACCTTGGGGGGAAAGAAAGTTTCTGACTGTAGACAGACAAGAAGCTGGAGTAACTCAGCGGGACAGGCAGCATCTCTGGAGAAAAGGAATGGGTGACGTTTCGGTTTGAGACCCTTCCTATATAAATTTCTGACTGTCCACCTTATCTGTGCCTCTTATAATTTTATATACATCTGTACCTCTCACTTTAAAATATAAACCCTCTAGCCTTTAAAAAAAAATGTGGTCTTGTATTGCTATCAGCATCCTTGCCAGTTGAATATTAAAAATTCTGGAAGTAAAAGGTGAGTTTTATTTTAGTTCAAGGGTAAGAAACGATGGATAGTGTTTATGTTACGAGAGTGGGTAGCGCAATAGCACATCACGGCAGCTTCAGACGGCAGTAATGGTGCCCCTGAGAACAGACACGGCCTCTGTCATGTCCCATGCATTCGGTTGCTATGGCAGCAGCGGATGTAGAATATACGCACCAGGTATACAGCAGCTACAAGTCAGAAACGTAGGTGAGGACCAACCACGCTTATATTTGCCTCTGCTTGCTGCTGCCGAAGAAGATCGTGCATTCAGTGTTGTGGCGACAATGAATTAAGCTGTGAGTCGAACTCGTTAGTGAGCTGATGGTTTATATTGGAAGTGAGTCGAATTATGCCTTCATCTTCAATACTGATGTTAATATGTGAAGCTGATCTCAAGAAAAGAGACAAAGTATGGGAGGAGTAACTCAGCGGGTCAGGCAGCATCTCTGGGGAACATGGACAGGTGACACTTCAGGTCGGGTCCCTTCTTCAGGCCTGATCTCAATCTTGCTTTCTGCATCATTTAAAAACAAATCTTTGATTCGTTGGTGCAAATATAAATCCATGTTGCCTGGATAAGGGTGTATTAGCTACAAGGAGAGAGGCAAAGTGCTGGAGTCACTCAGCTGGTCAGGCAGCATTTCTGGAGAACGTGGATAGGTGATGTTTCCATTTGGGATCTGACCCGCTGAGTTACTCCAGCACTTTGTGTCTTTTTTTTTGTAAACCAGCATCTGCAGTTCCTTCTAGCAACATGTAAGGTTGGGCAGACGTGGATTGTTTTCCCTGGAACGCTGGCGTTTGAGAGGAGCCCTGAGAGAAATACATGCAATTATGAGAGGCATAGATAGGGGAGTGTTAGAACGTTTGTCCCAGGGTGGAAATATCAGACTAGAAGGCATAGCTTTAAGGTGAAAGGGGCAACGTTTAATGGAGATGTGCGGGGCACATTTTTTTACACAGAGGATGGTGGGGGCCTGGAATACGTTGTCAATGCTGGTGGTGGAGGCAGATATGATAGTGGTGTTTAAGAGACTTTTAGATAGACACAAAAGTAAATAGAGAAAGGAGGGATTATGGATCACATGCAGGCAGAGGAGATTAATTTATCGTGGCATCATGTTCGATATGGACATTGTAGGCAGATGGGCCTGTTCTTTGCTGTACTGTTCTATGTTCTATGAATCACTTGTGGGGCAGCTGGTAGAGCTGCTGTGTGCGTGGAGTTTGCACGTTCTCCCTGTGACCACGTGGATTTCCTCCCACATCCCAAAGGTGTGCGGGTTTGTAGGTTAATTGGCCCCCTGTAAATTGCCCTCAATATGTAGGGAGTGGAAAGTGGTTTAACACAGAACTGGTGTGAACGGGTGATCAATGGTCAGCGTGGACTCGGTGGGCCGAAGGGCCAGTTCCCATGCGGTATCTCTCAACACTAAATCCAGTGAAGTCCAGAAACTGGACATATCATGAAACAACCAGTAAATTGTTTCAATGCTTGATCCTATCAGTGGCATTTGAGGTTTTATTTTTACAGTCAGTTCCACTTCATTACCTTTTTTAAAACAAGCTTTGTCTGAGTTGATTATCCTGGTGTATTAGTTTTGCAATTGTATCTTTGGGGCACGTTCTCTGTGTAAATTCCACAGACGTGTGTTGATGGAATGCCATTTGCTGCTGGTTAAACCAGGACAAATTGCAACAACACAATGCCGAATAACATTTGAATCTAGAATTGATTTTTTTTGCTTATTTTTCAGACCAGGGGTCCACATGTCGAAGCATCAGACCACCCAAAGGCCGTACAGTATGGTTAGTGAGGCTTCCACAGGAGGGACCACATCTGCGCTTGGAATCACTCCCATTTCAAAGGTACGGCTTCCTTTACTGTCAGGGGCTGTGGAATTCTAAGTTGGCCTCCATCGGGGCGGCATAGTGGATCAGTCGCAGGCGCGTGCCATGAGTAATTAGTTAGGGTAGGCAGTGGCTTTTAAAAAACGTGAAAACCACGCATGCGCAGATTGTTCTCTCGACTTTTATCATGTAATTTGTCTTCAATAGGTCCTATCTCTTAATAAAGTATTTAAAAACATAGAGCTCAAAGAAATTTACTTACCATATTATTTGTACACGAAATCCATTCTTCTCTCTTTGTTTCCTGTTGTACCAAGCTGTTTTAAATGTTCTCATTATTTTTGAAATTAGAGAAATCAATATCATTCCACTGGGGGTTGTAAGCTGCCCAAACAAAATATGAGGTGCCTGAGACTCCCTGAAACATCACCTCTCCTTGTTCTCCAGAGATGCTGCGCTTATGATGCTGAGTTACTCCATCACTTTGGGTCTTTTTTTGTAATCCGGTATCTACAGTTCTTTCTATCTATTTCAGTTGTCCAAAATAAATGTCAGGCTCATACAGCACGGAAACAGGCCCTTCAGCCCAAGTCGTCCATGCCGACCAACATTCCCCATCTACTCCAGTCCATTTGTCTGCATTTGGCCCATATTGTTTCCATGTACCTGTCCAAATGTCTTTTAAATGCTGTTAAAGTACTGCACCCGTCTCAACTACCTCCTCTGGCAGCTTGATCCATACACCCACCACCCTCTGTGTGAAAACATTGCCCCCCCAGGTTCTAGTAAATCTTTTCCCACTCACCATAATGTGTTCTCTAGATTATTATTAAAATGTATTTAATAATTTGAAAGGTAGTGTTTGAAATACCATTTGAGTAGTAGTCTTTGCATTACTATTGTCTATTTGTCTCTTAGTTTTAATATATACTGAAATATTTTTGTTGTTTATTATGGGTTTTACAGTAATAAGTAATATGTTTACATAACTTATAGAGGTGTAGAAAATCATGAGAGGAATAGATCGGGTAGATGCACAGAGTCTCTTGCCCAGAGTAGGTGAATCGAGGACCAGAGGACATAAGTTTAAGGTTCTATTGCTATTGAGGGAGTGCAGCATACGTTCACCAGGTTAATTCCCGGGTTGGCGGGACTGTCATATGTTGATAGAATGGAGCGGCTGGGCTTGTATACTATGGAATTTAGGATGAGAGGGGATCTTATTGAAGCATATAAGATTATTCAGGGTTTGGACACGCTAGTGGCAGGAAACATGTTCCCGATGGTGGGGGAGTCCAGAACCAGGGTTTAAGAATAAGGGGTAAGCCATTTAGAACGGAGATGAGGAAAAACGTTTTCACACAGTGAGTTGTGAGTCTGAGGAATTCTCTGCCGTAGGAGGCGGTGGAGGCCAGTTCTCTGGATGCTTTCAAGAGAGAGTTAGATAGATCTCTTAAAGATAGCGGAGTCAGGGAATATGGGGAGAAGGCAGGAACGTGGTACTGATTGTGGATGATCAGCCATGAGCACAATGAATGGCAGTATTGTCTCGAAGGGCCGAATGGACTAATTGCACCTAATGCACCTAATGTCTATTGAAGCGGAAAATATTTCATAGGAATCTGAGGGGTAACTTTTTCACACAAAGGGTGTATGGAACAAACTGCCAGAGGAGGTGGTTGAGGCTAGGACTATCCCAACCTTTAAGAAACAGTTAGACAGGTACATGGATAGGACAGGCTTGAAGGGATACGGACCAAATGCGGGTAGGTGGGACCAATATAGCTGGTACATATCGGCCAGTGTGGGCAAGTTGGGCTGAAGGAGCTGTGTCCATACTATATCACTCTATGACTCTGCTTATCAGTTGTGCTGCTGCCAGTAAGAATTTCATTGTTCGGTTTCAGGCCATATGACAATAAAACACTCTTGACTCTTGGCTTTTTTGAAAGGATCATGAAGCGATTTTGCACAACATTACTGTATGGAACAATTTGTGACCTTATTTTGATTGTTGGCATAAACCTTTGTAAGGTCACCCAGTGAAATTGTGCAGTTAGTTTGCTACTGGGTTGGCGTGTGTTTGTTTTGGCTACTGTGTGGAATCTGTGGAAGGTGGTACAGTGGCGTCCACCGTATACTAACAAACTAAAGTCTATGGAGGTCATGGCCAATGAGAAAGTTAAGCAACAGGTTTGCTATTTGTTTTCACCCCCACTGGAGTTAGTGATTCAACAGGAAGTAAACCACATTCAGAAGCACCCGCTGAGTTTCTCCAGCATTTTTGTGTACCTTCACATTCAGAAGCCCTGTTGACCGCGCAGAATATCAGTCTTGTTCCACTTCTTAGTCTGTGTGGTCATAAGATTCATGTGATAGGAGCAGAATTAGGCCATTCGGCCCACTATGTCTACTCCGCCATTCAATCATGGATGATCTATCTTTCCCTCTCAACCCCATTCTCCTGCCTTCACCCCACAACCTCTGACACCTGTACTAATCAAGAATCTATCTATCTCTGCCTTAAAAATATCCACTGACCTGGCCTCCACAGCCTTCTGAGGCAAATAATTCCACAGATACACCACCCTCTGATGAGTGCCGCAGGTAAACATTTTGATTGCAGAGAGTTGTGGATGCAGCCCAGACCCTCACCCAAACCAACCTGCCTTCCATCGACTCCATCATACACTTCACTCGGCAAGGCCAGCAGCATAATCAAGGACCAGTCTTACCCAGGTCACTCCCTTCTTCTTCTTTCATGTTGCGTGCACAGCCTAAAGTTGTTAGACAACTTGTTCTATTTGATCTTCCGTTTGTGCACATCGAGTTGATTGCATTAATCGAGACAAGGCGGACCACGTGAAGGTTGCAATCTTCCACCCCGGTCACTCCCTCTTCTTCCCTCTCCCATCAGGCAAGAGGTACAGAAATGTGAAAACGCACACCTCCAGATTCAGGGACAGTTTCTTCCCAGCTTTTATCAGGCAACTGAGCCGTCCTCTCAGCAGTTCGAGTGCGGACCTGACCCGTGTATCTACCTCATTGGAGATCTTTGAACTGCCTTTAATCGGACTTTACCTTGCACTAAATGTTGTGTCCTTGATCTGTACACCTTGAACGGCTGGATTATAATCATGTGTAATATTTGACTGCGTAGCACGCAACAAAAAAGCTTTTCGTTGTACCTTGGTACACATGACAATAATAAACTAAACTGATGTAAACTTGATGCAGCAATTGTGAATAGTGATCAGAAAGCTCAAAATATGCGTTTTTAAGTTAATTAAGAGAAAATTCTATTGCGTTCCCTGCAAGATGGGGTGGTATGAAGTTAAAATTAAGTTTGAGCAGTTTGCATTCATTTAACAAGTGGAGAACACAGACACATGACATTTCAGGTCACGACCCTTCTGCATTCTGAGTAAACTTCATAATGCAGAGAGCATTATAAACAGTGGAGCGATTAACCCTGGAAAGGGGGGAGACTTCTCTCTGAGTTGGACCCAGGAAACTGAAGCAGGCTCACGTAGACTTAATATTTTCTTGAAGTTATTAACGACAGATAAATGGATGGGAAGGGTTTAGAGGGCTATGGGCCACATGCAGGCAAATAGGACTACCCCAAGATGCCAACTTGGACAGCACGGCCAAGCTGGGCCGAAGGACCTGTTTCCGTGTTGTACAGCACCGTGACTAAGGCCTATCCAGTGGGATTGACATGTTTTGTATTTTTCCTTTCTAAAGATGCAGTGTATTTTGGTGACTATTGCACACTGCAGACCAGAAGCGCCTTCAATACCCAGATATACCAGATCCACACAAAATCGTTTTTAGCGGCAACTGTTTATAATGCTCTCTGCATTATGAATGTCCTCGACAGTGAACCCCATGGGCAATCACTACCAAAGTGTCTGCCCACACAGGCAGTACACCTCTCCTACACTTGTCTCCTGTACTAAGTCACCCCAACCCCCCCCCCCCCCCCACCCTCCCCCCATGCCCCTCCCCCACTCTCCTCTCCTCCTCCCCCCCCCCCCCCCTTTCCCTCCCAACTCCAGTCCCGTCCCGACCCCCTGGGAAACTGAAGGGAGCGACAATCAACTGCCACGGATACAAATAATGTCATACACAAGAAAGGGCAGATGCTGGTTGACAAAAAGTGAACACACAGTGCTGGAGTAACACAAAGACTCAGCAGAATTTTGGAAACATCATCCCGTCACCCATTCCTTCTCTCCAGAGATGCTGCCCGTACCGCTGAGTTAAAGAGTACCCACGGTAGACTCACGAGTCACTACGGTAAACTCACGGGCTACTACGTTCTTACAACGAGTTTAAAAGTTTAAAATTTTTACTTCAAGAGTAAATTTGACTCGTGGAAATCTTTCATCATGTTGAAAGATTTTCACGAGCTAACAAGTTTCCCGAGTACCTGCCGTTAGTGTTACGAGTTCCGACGTTCCCGCTACGTTAATTCTACGTGATTACCACGAGTTTGATTTGTTTTAAACTCGCGATCACTCGTGGGTGGACTCGCACCGTGAGACAGGGCCATTAATCATTTGTGTCCTTTTGGTTCATTGGTCACTGTAAGTAGCTCGCCACTTGAGATGGATAGACACAAAGTGCTGGAGTAGCTCAGCGGGTCAGGCAGCATCTCTGGAGAACATGGATAGATGATGTTTTGCACTGGGCCACTTTTTGAGACTGATCAGACTGGAGAAGGGTTCTAACCCAAAACATCACCTATCCATGTTCTCCAGAGATGGCGGGTGTCGGGGGTTATGGGGAGAAGGCAGGAGAATTGGGTTAGGAGGGAGAGATCGATCAACCATGATTGAATGGCGGAGTAGACTTGATGGGACGAATGGCCTAATTCTGCTCCTATCACTTATGATCTCATACTGCCTGATCCACTAAGTTACTCCAGCACTTTGTGTCCTTTTGTGTATTAATCAGCACTGGTAGTTCTTTGTTGCTACTTGCCCAGTTTAGATTCTCTTCTTGGTCTGGCCAGAGTGCTATATTTAAAGCTGCAAGTCATTAATGCGATATGACATCGCATTAAATATTTAAAAAGGAACCAAGCTTTGTTGACTGTAAAGCTGGAGGTACAGTTGCCCTGTGAATACTAATTGGGCGCAGTTGGAGCCAGGATTATAATTTTGTTGTTAATTAATAACATTGTCACTGAAACAGCCCCAAGGATTGAGATCAGCATGAACCACTTGGTTTTGTTCTCATGTTCAATTAGCACAGTCCTCCCTCCTGTTAGATCATGGGTGCGCATCTGTTATGCTTGCTCTGTTTGTTTTCACTCTGCTTGAAATAAGGATCATTTGAGAAACAAAAACATTCCAATGGTGTGAAAGAAGTTGCAGTGCAGATCTTTTTATACTAGTGGTTTGAAACTTGATGTATCTCATTTAAACTCATTGCTTAACACAGGAAACTCCATCAGTATTCCCAGCAACCATCAGGCTCTTGCACATGACACAACACTCATCTGCTATTGAAAACTCCCTCACCTGTATCCACCCGTCACTTAGACATAGAAAACATAGAAAATAGGTGCAGGAGGAGGCCATTCGGCCCTTCGAGCCAGCACCGCCATTCATTGTGATCATGGCTGATCGTCCCCAATCAATAATCTGTGCCTGCCTTCTCCCCATATCTCTTGATTCCACTAGCCCCTAGAGCTCTATCTAACTCTCTCTTAAATCCATCCAGTGATTTGGCCTCCACTGCTCTCTGGCAGGCTTTGTCCTATACCCACCTCTCTTTTCCAGCTATCTCACCCACCCCCCACTGCCAGTAATCTGAAGAAAGGTCCCATCCTGAAACATCACCTGTCCATTCCCTCCACAGATACCGCCGGACCCGCTGAGCTTGTACTTTGTGTTTTGCACAACACTAACCTAAACAACTATGATCTTCTTTGGACTATGGACGTTGTTTTTTGAACGATTATGATTACATAAATTTATTGTTTTTAATTTATTGTATTTTGGATGACCAGCCATTGCGTAGTTCTCAAGAGCTTGATGGTTGTGAGACTTGGTGCTCACTGTTTTCAAATTCCTGTACCTTTTTCCCAATGGCAGGAGTGGAATTCTGAGTTAACATTCGATTGCTCCCTCCCCCAGAGGGACATTGAAGTTAGGTACAGGAAATGTTATCAAGTGTTGGATTCTTGGAGCATCGTGAACATATCTGCAGCTAGCATTTTACATGCTGCAAGTCCTTGATCATTTTTATTTAGAGTTTAGACTTTAGAGATACAACGAGGAAACGCTGTTGGCCCACCGAGTTCGTGCCGACCTGCGATCCTTGTCCACCAGCGCTATCCTACTCACTTGGGACAATGTTGTAATTTTACCAAAGCCAATTAACTTACAAGCCTGTATGCCTTTGGAGTGTGGGAGGAAACCGGAGCACTCGGAGAAAACCCACGGGGAGAACGTACAAACTCCACGCAGACATCACCCGTGGTCAGGATCGAACCCCGGTCTCTACCGCTGTAAGGCAGCAACTCTACCGCTGACTCAAGTGCCTGCCCATGAATTTATCGACTCGTTAGTTGTGGCTGGAAAGGCTGCCATCTACTGCATATCCCGAATGGCCTGTAAACTGTGGAAGTAAATAAGAATTAACATCATTGCGTACTCTGGACGAATGAAATAGAGGGCTGCAATAAAGTACATAAAATGAGCCGATTATTTAGATGTTATCTTAAAAAATATCAAAGTAAGCTTGATTGCATTTTCATGGTATTATTTGGTGGCATAGTGGTGCAGTGGGTGGAGCCGTTACCTCACGGCGCCAGGGACCCGGGTTTGATCCTGAACTCAGGTGCTGTCTGTGTGTGCAGTTTGCACGTTTTCCTTGTGACTTTGTGGGTTTCCTCTGGGTGCTCTGGTTTCCTCCCACATCCCAAAGACGTACGGGTTTGTCGGTCAATTGGCTTCTGTAAATTCCCCCTAGTGTGTTGGGTGTGGATGAGAAAGTGGGATAATACAGAACTAGTGTGAACGGGTGGTCGATGGTCGGCGTGGACACGGTGGGCTAAAGGGCCCGTTTCCATGCTGTATCTCTACAACTACAAATTCACTTGTTACAGCAGCTGTGGAGAAATTTGTGATCCCTTTCATGAGTGAGACATTAATACTAATTTGGAGGTTGAATTGCTGTATGGAAAGAATTTGAGGTTCACTTTGTAAATCGTGTTTTTAAAGTAGGCTGTGTAGCTTGGTGTAGAGATACAGTGTGGAAACAGGCTCTTCCGTCCACCGAGTCTGTGTCAACCAGTGATCCCCGCACGCTAACACTATCCTACACACTAGAGACAATTTACAATTTTACCAAAGCCAATGACCCTACAAACCTGTACGTCTTTGGAGTGTGGGAGGTAACCCACGCGGTCACAGGGAGAACGTACAAACTCCGCACAGACAGCACCTGTAGTTAGGATCGAACCCGGCTATCCGGAGCTGTAAGGCAGCAACTCTACCCCTGAGCCTCCCTGTTATGTTGCAGGTTTCTCTATTTGCGATAATCCCACAGGCTGAAATGTGATAAGATGTTGTTTCTAGTAGAGACCTGACCACGGACACAATGATATTTGTTATCTTAATTCAGATATATTGATTTCTAATTAGGTTTTGAAGTCAAGCGGAAAAGTCCACAACTTTGGCAAGAGGGAGCAGTCTATAAAGAGGAACCCAAATGTACCAGTCGTTGTGAGAGGCTGGCTTTACAAACAGGTAAAATGTCTTATGCTTGTATTGTAAATGATTCATGAACTGCAGCCGAGGAGAGTGGACACAAAAGCTGGAGAAAGTTCCTCCTTCTCTCCAAAATAAGCTGTTGTTTGTCTAACTCCAATGTATCGGTACTTGTATGTTAATAGTCATAGAGTCATACAGCATGGAAACAGGCCCTTCAGCCCAATTTGCCCACACCGACCAACATGGTCCATCTACACTAGTCCCTCCTGCCTGCGTTTGGCCCATTCCCTATCATCTTTCCAATCCAAGTACCCGTCCAAGTGTCTTTGAAATGTTGTTATAGTACCTGACTCAACTACATCCTCTTCAGATAAGGGTCTGAAATGGGTCCCGACCCTACCCAATGTCTCACCCACCGAATTAGTGATACAGTGTGGAAACAGGCCCTTCGGCCCAATGCCCACATCGCCCAACATGTCCCATCTACACTAGTCCCACCTGCCCGTGTTTATCCTGTATCCCTCCAAACCTGTCCTATCCATGTACCTGTCTAACTTTTTCTTAAATGTTGGGATAGTCCCTGCCTCAACTACCTCCCCTGGCAGCTTGTTCCATACACTCACAACCCTTTGTGTGAAAAAGGTACCCCTCAGATTCCTATTAAATCTTTTCCCCTTCACCTTAAACCATGTCCTCTGGTCCTCGATTCCCCTACTCTGGGCAAGAGACTCTGGAATTTATTCCCGATCTATTCCTCTCATGGTTTTATACACATCTACAAGATCAACCCTCATCCTCCTACGCTCCAAGGAATAGTCCCAGCCTACTCAACCTCTCACACCCTCTAGTCCTGGCAAGATCCTCATAAATCTTTTCTATATCCATTGCAGCTTGACAATGTCCAGTCAAGTCACTCACTTCTATAGCACATTTAAAAAACAACTCTCGTTGATCAAAATGCTTTACATTGGTGGAGGTACTAACGTTATGCAACATTGGTTCATAGATTAAGTACATACATAAATACATACATATAGCCCTCCCTCAGAGGTCGTCAAGAAAGGCTTGAGAGTAAAGATGAGTTTTAAGTCTCGACTTAAAAGAGTCGATGGAGGGGGCAGTGCTGATGGGAGGAGGGATGCTGTTCCACAGTCTAGGAGCTGCAACCGCAAAGGTGCGGTCGCCCCTGAGCTTATGCCTAGACCGCAGGATGTTCAGTAACCCCAGGTCGGCCGATCTGAGGGACCTGGAGGCGGTGTGGTGGGTAAGCAGACTTTTGATGTAGGTGGGGACAAGCCCGTTAAAGGCTTTGTAAACATAAAGAAGGATCTTTAAATTTATTCGGAACCGCACAGGGAGCCAGTGGAGAGAGGCCAGGATCGGGGTGATGTGGTCCCTTTTTCGGGTGCCCGTCAGGAGTCTCGCTGCGGCGTTTTGGACCAGTTGCAGGCGGGACAGGAAAGATTGGCTGATGCCAGTGTAAAGGGAGTTGCAGTAATCGAGGCGGGAGGAGTTAAATGTGTGGATGATCTTTTCGAGGTCGTCAAACTGGAGGAATTGTTTTATTTTAGCTATTGTCCGAAGCTGGAAGAAGCTAGCTTTTACCACGGCATTGACTTGTTTGTCAAATTTCAGTGCTGAGTCAAATATCACGCCAAGGTTTTTGACGTGAGGTTTGAGTAATGGGGTAAGGCTTCCAAGGCTGCCTGTTATCATTTTGATTGAGTCTGAGGGGCCGAGAAGGATGACCTCAGACTTACTCTTGTTTAGTTGGAGGAAGTTCTGGGCCATCCAACACTTTATATCCCCGATGCAGTGGATAAGATTAAGTAGATGTGATCATTTTTTTGGGCTTCAAGGGGAGATAGAGTTGTGTATCGTCTGCATAGCAATGGAAGGAAATGATGTGCCTTTGAATGACTTGGCCTGAGGGGAGCATATACAGGGAGAAGAGAATGGGGCCAAGGATTGAACCTTGTGGAACCCCACAGCAGAGGCTAGCTGGGGAGGAGAAAGAGTTTCCTATGTTAGTAGAGAAACTCCTGCCTTTGAGGTAGGAGATGAACCAGCTCAGGGCAGTGCCATCAATACCAACCCCGTACCGGAGACGGTCAATTAGGATGGTGTGGTCGACAGTGTCAAATGCAGCGCTGAGGTCGAGAAGGAGCAGGATTGCACAGTCGCCGGAGTCAACGGTGAGCAGTAGGTCATTATGTACCTTCAACAAGGCAGACTCTGTGCTGTGGTGAGCCCTGAAACCTGATTGGAAAGTTTCCAAGATAGTATTTTGGTGAAGGTGAGGCATGTTGACTTAAAATTACCTTTTCAAGGGCTTTTGAAAGGAAAGGCAGTTTTGAAATAGGTCTGTAGTTGCTTGGCAAGGTGGGGTCGAGGTTAGGTTTTTTTAGGAGGGGCTGGACGGACCACCGCATGCTTGAAGCAGGTAGGTACAGTGCCAGTGGCCAGAGAACTGTTGAAGATGGCAAGGATGCTGGGACCGGCTGTAATGACGTCCTTCAGAAGGGCAGAGGGGACAGTGTCGAGGGGGGCAGGTAGTAGGTTTCATGATGGTGACCAGTTTTACAAGGGAGGGTAGAGTAACGGGTTTGAAACAGTGTTTCCTATAACATGCTGCCCAGAACTGAGCACAATACTGATATCACCAACGTCTTATACAACTGTAACATGACCTCCCATCTTCTATACAATAGACTGATTGATGAAGGCCAATGTGCCAAATGCCTTTTTGACCACACTATCTATCCACGACTCCATCTTCAAGGAACCATGCACCTGTACTATTAAATCCTTCTGCTCTACAACACTCGCCAGAGCCCTGCCATTCACTGTGTAGGCCTTGCCTACGTTAGACGTATCAAAATGCAACATCTTACATTTCTCTGTATTAAATTCCATCAACCATTCCTCAGCCCACCTGGCCAATCGATTTTTCACAACCATCTTCACTATCTGCAAAACCACTCACTTTTATATCATCAGCAAACTTGCTAATCTTGCCATGTATGTTCTCATCCATATCATTGACATAGATGATAAACAGTAATGGGCCCAGCACCGAACCCTGTGGCACACCACTAGTCACTGGATTACTCTAGCACTTTGTCATTTTTTTTTGCTAAATACATCATTTAGTTTAACCAAACATCATGTTTGGCGCAGATACTGTATTTTGGGCTAAAGTGTCTGCTCGTGTCACACAGTGTGGAAACGGGCCTTTTGGCCCAACTTGCCCATACCAACCAACATGTCTCGCCTGCCTGCGTTTGGCCCATATCCCTCTAACGTTTCCTATATATGCACCTTTCCAAATGTCCTTTAAATGTTGCGATATTATCTGCCTCAACTACCTCCTACAGCAGTTCATTCCATACACCCACCACCCCTTTGTGTGAAAAAGTTGCCTCACAGGTGCTTATTAAATTCCCCCCTCATCTTAAACCTATGTCTTCTAGTTCTTGATTCTCCTATTCTGGGTAAAAGAATGTGCATTTACCCGATCTATTCCTTTCATGATATCTTCTACACCTCTATAAGATCACCCTTCATCCTCCTGAACTGTGCTGTTCTATGGTCTCCTGGGACCTTGTCTTCAACAGCGGCACGGTGGCGCAGCGGTAGAGTTGCTGCCTCACAGAGCCAGAGACCCGGGTTCGATCCTGTCTCTGGGTGCTGTCTGTACGGAGTTTGTACATTTCCCCCGTAACCTGAGTGGGTTTTCTCTGGGAGCTCCGGTTTCCTCCCACACTCCAAAGATGTACAGATTTGCAGGTTAATTGGCAACGGTAAAATTGTAAATTGTCCCTAGTGTGTAGGATAGTGTTAGTGTACGCGGATCGGCGGGGACTTGGTGGGCCGAAGGGCCTGTTTCTGCTAAACCGAAACTAAACCAAACATGAGCATTGAAACATCAATGTTCACATCAGCATGTAACCATATAACCATATAACCATATAACAATTACAGCACGGAAACAGGCCATCTCGGCCCTACAAGTCCGTGCCGAACAACTTTTTTCCCTTAGTCCCACCTGCCTGAACTCATACCATAACCCTCCATTCCCTTCTCATCCATATGCCTATCCAATTTATTTTTAAATGATACCAACGAACCTGCCGCCACCACTTCCACTGGAAGCTCATTCCACACCGCTACCACTCTCTGAGTAAAGAAGTTCCCCCTCATGCTACCCCTAAACTTCTGTCCCTTAATTCTGAAGTAATGTCCTCTTGTTTGAATCTTCCCTATTCTCAAAGGGAAAAGCTTGATCACATCAACTCTGTCTATCCCTCTCATCATTTTAAAGACCTCTATCAAGTCCCCCCTTAACCTTCTGCGCTCCAGAGAATAAAGACCTAACTTATTCAACCTATCTCTGTAACTTAGTTGTTGAAACCCAGGCAACATTCTAGTAAATCTCCTCTGTACTCTCTCTATTTTGTTGACATCCTTCCTATAATTGGGCGACCAAAATTGTACACCATACTCCAGATTTGGTCTCACCAATGCCTCGTACAATTTTAACATTACATCCCAGCTTCTATACTCAATGCTCTGATTTATAAAGGCTAGCATACCAAAAGCTTTCTTTACCACCCTATCTATATGAGATTCCACCTTCAAGGAACTATGCACGGTTATTCCCAGATCCCTCTGTTCAACTGTATTCTTCAATTCCCTACCATTTATCATGTACGTCCTATTTTGATTTGTCCTGCCAAGGTGTAACACCTCACATTTATCAGCATTAAACTCCATCTGCCATCTTTCAGCCCATTTTTCCAAATGGCCTAAATCACTCTGTAGACTTTGGAAATCCTCTTCATTATCCACAACACCCCCTATCTTGGTATCATCTGCATACTTACTAATTCAATTTACCACCCCTTCATCCAGATCATTGATGTACATGACAAACAACAAAGGACCCAACACAGATCCCTGAGGCACCCCACTAGTCACCTGCCTCCAACCCGACAAACAGCCATCCACCATTACCCTCTGGCTTCTCCCATTCAGCCACTGCTGAATCCATCTTGCTATTCCTGCATTTATACCCAACAGTTTAACCTTCTTAACCAACCTTCCATGAGGAACCTTGTCAAAGGCCTTACTAAAGCCCATATAGACAACATCCACTGCTTTACCCTCGTCAATTTCCCTAGTAACCTCTTCAAAAAATTCAAGAAGATTAGTCAAACATGACCTTCCAGGCACAAATCCATGTTGACTGTTCCTAATCAGACCCTGTTTATCCAGATGCTTATATATATTATCTCTAAGTATCTTTTCCATTAATTTTCCCACCACTGAAGTCAAACTAACAGGTCTATAATTGCTAGGTTTACTCTTAGAACCCTTTTTAAACAATGGAACAACATGCGCAGTACGCCAATCCTCGGGGACTATTCCCGTTTCTAATGACATTTGAAATATTTCTGTCATAGCCCCGGCTATTTCTACACTAACTTCCCTCAATGTCCTAGGGAATATCCTGTCAGGACCTGGAGACTTATCCACTTTTATATTTTTCAAAAGTGTCAGTACTTCTTTTACTTTGAAACTCATAGTATCCATAACTACTCTACTCGTTTCCCTTACCTCACATAATTCAATATCCTTCTCCTTGGTGAATACCGAAGAAAAGAAATTGTTCAATATCTCCCCCATCTCTTTTGGCTCTGCAGATAGCTGCCCACTCTGTTTCTCCAATGGACCAATTTTATCCCTCGTTATCCTTTTGCTATTAATATAGCTGTAGAAACCCTTTGGATTTACTTTCACCTTACTTGCCAAAGCAACCTCATATCTTCTTTTAGCTTTTCTAATTTCTTTCTTAAGATTCTTTTTACATTCCTTATACTCCACAAGCACCTCATTTACTTCATGCTGCCTATAATTATTGTAGATCTCCCTCTTTTTCCGAACAAGATGTCCAATTTCCCTTGAAAACCAGGGCTCTTTCCAATTTTTACTGTTTCCTTTCAACCGAACAGGAACATAAAGATTCTGTACTCTTAAAATGTCACCTTTAAATGTCCACCATTTCTCTTCTACATCTTTCCCATAAAACAAAATGTCCCAGTCCACTCCTTTTAAATCATCTCGCATCTCATCAAAGTTAGCCTTTCTCCAATCAAAAATCTCAACCCTAGGTCCAGTTCTGACCTTCTCCATAATTATATTGAAACTAATGGTATTGTGATCACTGGACCCGAAATGCTCCCCAACGCATACCTCCGCCACCTGTCCCGTCTCATTTCCTAACAGGAGGTCTAGCACTGCCCCTCCTCTAGTAGGTACCTCTATGTATTGCTGCAAAAAACTATCCTGCACACATTTTACAAACTCCAAACCATCCAGCCCATTTACAGAATGTGTTTCCCAGTCTATGTGTGGAAAGTTGAAATCTCCCACAATCACTACCTTGTGCTTACTACTAATATCTGCTATCTCCTTACATATTTGCTCTTCCAATTCTCGTTCCCCATTTGGCGGTCTATAATACACCCCTATAAGTGTTGCTACACCTTTCCCACTTCTCAGTTCCACCCAAATAGCCTCCCTAGATGAGCCCTCCAATCTATCCTGCCAAAGCACTGCTGCAATATCTTCCCTGACTAGCAATGCAACACCTCCACCTCTTGCCCCTCCAATTCTATCACACCTGAAGCAACGAAATCCTGGAATATTTAGTTTCCAATCACAGCCCCCCTGCAACCATGTTTCACTGATCGCCACAACATCATACTTCCAGGTGTCTATCCAGATTCTAAGCTCATCCACCTTTCTTACAATGCTCCTAGCATTAAAATATGCACATTTAAGAAACCCCCCGTCTCTTCTTCTCTGTTTATTTCCTTTTTTTTCTTTCTCCTCTTGTGTCCGAGTGCTTCCCTTTTCTGCTTCCTGCCTCCCATTCTGTCTACTAGCTTTCTCTATTTGAGTCCCTCGCCCCAACCATTCTAGTTTAAAGTCTCCCCAGTGACCTTTACAAATTTCCCCGCCAGGATATTAGTCCCCCTCGGGTTCAAGTGCAACCCATCCTTTCTGTACAGGTCCCACCTTCCCCAAAAGAAGGTCTTTAAACTGTTTGGATGATTTGTCTTGAACATTTGTGAGAAATATGGTGCTTAGTACTGCACTAAAGCGATGTTGACTAGATTGTTGTACAGTGCCAGTGAAGTGTATCAGCCCAGCTACAAGAACATAATTAATGTCCTGGTATCAATTTGCTTGTGTACTTAAAGATTGTATATTGCTTTCATTAATTTACAGTGTCTGGAACTGATACAGGGATGGGATTGAAATGTATTTGCCACATCTATATTGAGAATGGGATGCTGAAGGTTATGGCTGTATTATAATTTCGATTCGATACCAGAATGGTATGTTAGCATTCATAGCAAAAGGATTTGAGTATAGGAGCAGGGAGGTTCTACTGCAGTTGTACAGGGTCTTGGTGAGACCACACCTGGAATATTACGTACAGTTTTGGCCTCCTAATCTGAGGAAAGACATTCTTGCCATAGAGGGTGTACCGAGAAGGTTCACCAGACTGATTACTGGGATGTCAGGACTTTCATATGAAGAAAGACTGGATAGACTCGGCTTGTACTCGCTAGAATTTAGAAGATTGAAGGGGGATCTTATAGAAACTTACAACATTCTTAAGGGGTTGGACAGGCTAGATGCAGGAAGATTGTTCCCGATGTTGGGGAAGTCCAGAACAAGGGGTCACAGTTTAAGGATAAGGGGGAAATCTTTTAGGACCGAGATGAGGAAAACATTTTTCACACGGAGAGTGGTGAATCTCTGGAATTCTCTGCCACAGAAGGTAGTTGAGGCCAGTTCATTGGCTATATTTAAGAGGGAGTTAGATGTGGCCCTTGTGGCTAAAGGGATTAGGGGGTACGGAGAGAAGGCAGGTACAGGATACTGAGTTGGATGATCAGCCATGATCATATTGAATGGCGGTGCAGGCTCGAAGGGCCGAATGGCCTACTCCTGCACCTAATTTCTATGTTTCTATGTTTCTATCTATCAGTTTCCTAGAGCTTTTATCTTGACTAATTTTCTTACAGGTCCCGACCCAAAATGTAATCTGTCCATTCCCTCCGCAGATGCTGCCGGACCCATTGTTCTTCCAGCATTGTGCTCCACATTCCAGCATCTGAGGTTTCTTGTGTCTTATTAGCTTTATTGAAGGAACATCCCGAGCTGTAACATCACCTATCTATGTGTCGGAAGGAACTGCAGATGCTGGTTTAAACTGAAAATACACAAAATGCTGGAGTATCTCAGAAGGACAGGCAGGCAGGCAGCATCTCTGGAGAGAAGGATACCTGTTTTCACACCTTGCACTTCGTTATCTATGTAACACCCCGTCCCCTGACATCAGCCTGAAGAAGGGTCTCGACCCGAAACGTTACCCATTCCTTCTCTCCAGAAATGCTGCCGATCCCACTGAGTTACTCCAGCATTTTGTGCCCTCTTGTATTAACCAGCATCTGCAGTTCCTTGTATCTCCAGCTACAGTTATGTGTTGTCTTTCAACTATTTGGCTTTATGTGTTATTTCTGATGCATCTCTTTCATTACAGATACAAGAAGAACTGTTCTTTTTCAAAGTCTTTGGTGTTTCTTATGATCCATGCTTCTTTGCAATGTCGCAGCTGAATTACATTTTATGGCATTTAACTTCCAGTTTGTTCTGTTATGCTGGACTTGATCAGCTGCCATAAGTTCATAATTTATAGGAGCAGAGTTAGGCCATTCGGCCAATCAGGTTTACTCTGCCATTCAATCGCGGCTGCTCTACATCTCCCTCCTAACCCCATTCTCCTGCCTTCTCCCCATAACCCCTGACACCCGTACTAATCAGGAATCTATCAATCTCCACCGTAAAAATATCCATTGACGCCTCCACAGCCACATGTGGCAATGAATTCCACAGTTCTACCACCCTCTGACTAACGAAATTGCTCTTCATCTTCTTTCCCAAGAAGCGTCCTTTAATTCTGAGGCTATGTCCTCTGCTCCTAGACTCTCCCACTAGTGGAAACATCCTCCCCACATCCATTCTATCCAAGCATGTCACTGTTCGGTAAGTTTCAATCAAGTCCCCCATCATCCTTCTAAACTTCAGCGAGTGCCAGCCAGTGCCGTCAAACGCTCATCATACATTGTTTTCATGAAGACACTTTGATGACAGGTTCCCCTCTGTTTGTGTGTTCAGGATAGTTCAGGAATGAGACTGTGGAAGAGGCGGTGGTTTGCACTCTCAGAATATTGCCTGTTCTATTACAAAGGTAAGTGCATGAATAGCAATGATTACAATTATTATTAATGAGCAATTATTATTTCATTACTAGCAATTCGTAATTTAAAGAAAAAAATGTTTCTATTGCTTTGATGGGTAAATGCGTGTAAGAAACTTGCTATCACTGTTGATGACGAGGATTAGCTACAGGGAGAGGTTGGGCAAACTTGGATTGTTTTCCCTGAAGTGCCGGAGGTAGCCGGAAGACCTGATAGAGTCATTAAATAAAATAAAAGTAATAAAATAACTAGCAAAACAGATATACAATTATGGGAAAGTTTGAAGGAGAGGTGCGGGGCAAGGCTTTTTACACAGAGGGTGGTGGGTGTCTGGAACACGCTGCCAGGGGTGATGCTGGAGGATGCAATGGTTGCATTTAAGAAACTTTGTCCATCGGCATGTGGATATGATGGGATATGCAGACAGATAATTGTTGATAAAGATTGGACAACAATATGATGCATTCCAACTCCCAAAGTGCAACACCTCACACTTGCCACGATTAAACTCCATCTGCCATTTCCCCGCCCATTTCTGTAGTTGCTCCCTATCCAGCTGTGTACTTTGACAGTTTTGCTCACTGTCTGATATCCGTTCAACAGCGGAGTTCAGGCTGGGGTTGCGGACAGTGTAGGAAGGCTGTCCTATAGTCTGGCCTTTATTCAGCGTAGTCTTCAGGGTGTAGCTTTATTATCACGTGTACTGAGGTACAGTGAAAAGCTTTGTTTTGCTTGCACTAAACAGATCAGATACACCTCACATAAATACAATCAAGTCAAACTCAAGCCCAATAGTTAGAGCAAAGGGACATTAGAACATTTAGAAATGGTGCTACAATTACAGGAAAAAAAATGATTTTAAAGAGTAGACGGATTGTTTCAGATGGTCGTGGAACCATTTCTGGGAAGAGCATGCTCCAGTGTCAACTTGGAATATTTAACTATGCCTCAGAGGACATAGAAACATAGAAAATTGGTGCTGGAGGAGGCCATTCAGCCCTTCGAGCCAGCCCTTCATTGCAATCATGGTTGATCGTCCCCAATCAATAACCTGTGCCTGCCTTCTCCCCATATCCCTTGATTCCACTAGCCCCTAGAGCTCTATCAAACTCTCTCTTAAATCCATACAGTGATTTGGCCTCCACTGCCCGCTGTGGCAAGGAATTCCACAAATTCACAACTCTCTGGGTGAAAATGTTTTTTCTCACCTCAGTCTTAAATGGCCTCCCGTTTTAAGACTGTAGCCCGTGGTTCTGGACTCGCCCAACAATGGGAACATTTTTCCTGCATCTAGCTTGTCCAGTCCTTTTTTAATTTAGTATGTTTCTATAAGATTCCCCCTCATCCTTCTAAACTCCAGTGAATACAAGCCTAGTCTTTTCAATCTTTCCTCATATGACAGTCCCGCCATCCCAGGGATCAATCTCGTGAACCTACGCTGCACTGTACACAATACTCCAGATGTGGTATTACCAGAGCCCTATACAACTGCAGAAGAACCTCTCTACTCCTATACTGAAATCCTCTTGTTATGAAGGCCAACATTCCATTAGCTTTCTTCACTGTCTGCTGTACCTGCACGCCAACTTTCAGTGACTGGTGTACAAGGACACCCAGGTCTCGCTGTACCTCCCCCTTACCTCAGATTCAGATTCAGATTCAATTTTAATTGAATCCCACCTAACCTGATCCCATTGAGATAATAATCTGCCCCCTTGTTTTTGCCGCCAAAGTGGATAACATCACATTTATCTATATTATACTGCATCTGCCACGCATCTTCCCACTCATTCAAGCTGTCCAGGTCCCCCTGCAACCTCCTAACATCCTCTTCACAGTTCACACTACCACCCAGCTTTGTGTCATCCGCAAACTTGCCAGTGTTGCTCCTAATTCCCTCTTCCAAATCATTAATATATATGATAAACAGTTGCGTCCCCAACACCGAGCCTTGCAGCACTCCACTCTCCACTGCCTGCCATTCTGAAAAGGACCCGTTCACTCCTACTCTTTGCTTCATGTCTGCCAACCAATTTTCTATCCACGTCAACACCCTACCCCCAATACCATGTGCTCTAATTTTAGTCACCAGTCTCCCGTGCGGGACCTTATCAAAGGCTTTCTGAAAGTCTAGATACACTACATCCACTGGCTCCCCTTCATCCATTTTACTTGTCACATCCTCAAAAAAGTCCAGAAGATTAGTCAAGCATGAGTTCCCTTTCATAAATCCAAGCTGACTTTGTGTCTTCCATAGTAAAAGCAGATCCGAAGTACCTGTTCAACTCTTATGCCATTTCCTTGTTGCCCCATATAATTTCACCCATGTCTGCCTTCAAGGGACCCACATTTGACTTTGCTACTCTTTTTCCCTTAACTTATCTAAAGAAGCTTTTACTGTCCTTCTTTATATTCCTGGCCAACTTCCCTTCGTACTTCATCTTTTCAGCCCGTATTGCCCGTTTTGTTTCCTTCTGTTGTCCTATGAAAGTTTCCCAATCCTCCGGCTTCTGGCTACTCTTTGCTGTGTTATACATCTTTTCTTTTAGTTTTAATCTATCCCTAACTTCTCTTGTCAGCCACGGTTGCCTCCTACTCCTCTTAGAATCTTTCTGCCTTTTTGTAATGAAATGATCCTGTGTCTTCCGGATTATGCCCAGAAATTCCTGCCATTGCTGTTCCACCGTCATTCCTGCTAGTATCCCTTTCCAGTCTACCTTGGCCAGCTCCTCTCTCATGCCTTCATAATCCCCTTTGTTCAGCTGAGGCTGGTTCTCTGGATACTTTCAAAAGAGAGCTAGATAGGGCTCTTAAAAATAGCCAGGGAATATGGGGAGAAGGCAGGAACGGGGTACTGATTGTGGATGATCAGCCATGATCACATTGAATGGCGGCGCTGGCTCGAAGGGCCGATTGGCCTACTCCTGCACCTATTGTCTGTTGTCTCTATAAGATACAGAGTGCAAAATATAGTTCTCAGCATTGTAGCGCATCAGTTCCAGAGATAAAGGCCAATGTCCACAACAGGGTAGAGGTGAATCGGACAGTACCCTAGCTTATGGAAGGACCGTTCAGTAGCCTGATAACAGAGGGGAAGAAGCTGTTCCTGAATCTGATGGTGCGCGCTTTCAATTCCATATTTAATATATAGTATAATAATGTACATATAACATACAATATTAGTTTTGAGAAGAGGCTCAGTTTTGATTATAAAGTGGTTTCCTTTAGCTGAAACCATTGTACTGCTGCCTTAGAAGTACAGGAATTACATCAGCAATGTATTCTGATGCATGTGTTGAGGGAGATAAAAGGATATTGCAGATGGATGGGTCAAGCCAATAATACTGCACGGCTTTTCATATGTCTGTGTGAGTCAATTTTTATATTATACTAAAATGCCAGAATTTGTTGGAGCTGTGATTCAGACATTCACATATCTTTGTTGAAGTCCTCCTGCACAATGTTTTAACTGAAGAAAAGAGAGTCATGTCAATGTCAAAACATTTTTTTAAGGAGGAAGTTATTTAATTAATTGGTTACTTATCCAGTGCTCTCAATGGAAAATGCTTTCAAATGTCCAATCCATGTAGTCCTGGCAGCAGAAATCTGTTTGGCCTTGATGTCTTTATTTGGTCGGCGTTTAATCAAGTGTTTCAGGATATGACACAGACATTCGGTTAACAGATTTAATCGGTGGTAGAATAAACTATATTAGTGGCTTGATGAAAACTTGCCTTTATAAGGATTGTCTTTCCCCTTCCCTCCCGCACCCCTCCTCCCACAGCCCCTTCACATTTCATGTCACTTCTCCCCTTATCTCCAAATCTCACAGCACTCTTGTCTTCTTTTCATCTCTAGTCTTTGACCACCCATCTGCCAATCAACTCACTCTCCCCATCACCTGTATTCACTTAACACTCGCCAGACTTTGTCCTGCCCCCACCTCTCTTCCCGCTTCCCCCCCCCCCCCCCTTGCAGCAATGAATCAGCCTGAAGACAGGCCCTGACATAAAACGTCGTCTGTCCATGTTCTCCAGAGATGCTGAGTTGCTCCAGCACTTTGTTCGTTCTTGATGACGAATAGTGTGTTGTCACATTTTGTTAGCATTAGAGAATACTTAATACAAACAAGTGTTTAAAGTGAGTAAAATTACGAATATCATTATTTCTCCATTTCTCTTTGACCAGTTCATTGGGCCATGCTGATCGTTTAATCAGTAACCTTTTTGAAACTGTCTGTGTTGGATATTAACATTATCACAAGGAGAATATATTGGTTCTCTTCATTGCCTTATTACATTCAGTCACACAGCACAGAGACAGGCCCTTCGGCCCAACTTGCCCATGCCACCCAAAAGCCCCATCTACATTAGTCCCACCTGCCCCATGTTTGGCACACATCCCTCTAAACCTTTCCTATCTATGCATCTGTCCAAATGTATTTTAAGTGTTGTTATAGTACCTGCCTCAACCACCTCCTCTGGCAGCTCGTTCCATACACCCATCATCGACTGAATGAAAAAGTTGCCCCTCAGGTTCTTATTAAATCTTTCCCCTCTCATCTTAAACCTTTGTTTCTTAATTCCCTGACTCTAGTTAAAAGACTCTCTGCAATCACCCTCATGATTTTATACACACCTCAGCTTCCTGCGCCCCAAGGAATAAAGTCCTAGTCTACCACCCATTCTTTTTATAATCATCAATATATTTGCCAGGGGTGGAGGTGGAGGCAGATGTGATAGTGGTATTTGGTTAGGCACATGGATATACAGGGAATGGAGGGATATAGAACGTGTTGGCTGAGGAGATGAGTTTAACAGCATCATAGTAGACATTGTGGGACGAAGGGCCTGTTCCTGTGCTGTGCTGTGTTCTATTATGTGTTTTATGTTGTACAGACAGCAGAGAAGAGACTGTGTTGGGGAGTATACCATTGCCCAGTTATGTTACCTCACCCGTTGATCCCAATGATCACATCAGCCGCAAATATGCTTTCAAGGTAAGAGATGAATGTGCACACTGATCTCACAATGTCCCCTGATGTAGTGATAGCTATAGCTCTAAAGAAGATCACATCACACCACAGCTTGGTGCCAATGGAAGTTAGTCCATTGCAGTTGAGTTCTGATTGATCCATCGATGCTGTGAGGCTGCTCTATGTTTAAACCTTGCTGAATTATTCCAAGTCAAGAGTGTTTTATTCCCACTTGTCCCAGTTAGAACAATGAACTTCTTACTTACAGTAGAACAGCAGAATATGTAAACATAGTACATTGTCAACAATATAATAAACGAGAGAGAGAAAAAGTTCAGAGTGTGTAGAAAATGCGTACACACAAATACACACATATATATACACGCACACACACACACACACGTGCACACACATGCACACATACACACAAAAACAAACTATAATAGTGCAATATTAACATTAATAGTCTATGTTGTTCCAAGCTTATTTGAGGTTGTAATGTTAAACAGCCCAACGGAATAAGCTGTTCGTAAGCCTGGACATTACAGTTTTCAGGCTCCTGTACCTTCTTCCCGATGGCAGGGGTGAAATGAGTGTGTGGCCGGGATGGTGTGGGTCTCTGATGATGCTGGCTGCCTTTATGAGGCAGCGACTCCTGTGAATCCTGTAATTCGATGGTGGGGAGGTCAGTACCCGTGATGGGCTGAGCAGTGTTCACAACATTTTGCAGTCTTCTTTCACCGGCCATTTGTGTCAAGATAAAGCAATCACCATTGCAGTGTTATCAAGTACAACGAGAGAAGAGCAGGACTTCTCTATAAAGCTGGTGGGAGGGACGTGTGTGGAAGGGGTCGGGAGTGAGGTGTGTGGAGAAGGAGACAGTTCAGAGTTACTGCAGTCAAACTCATCAGATGGGACTCAGACATCTAATTGAAATGAATAAAGGAAATCATGGCACACATGAAATGCTGGAGTAACTCAGCGGGACAGGCAGCAACTCTGGAGATAAGGAATGGGTGACGTTTCGGGTCGAGAAGCTTCTTCAGACTGCTTAGGGATAAGGGCAACGAGAGATATAGATGCTGATGTGGAGAGATAAAGAACAATTAATACAAGAGAGGCAAAAAGGTTTACTTGTAAATTTTCATCCTGCACTCAAATTTACTTGGACCATCTCCGCCACCTCCCTCCCCTTTCTTGATCTCACAGTCTCCATCACAAGAAATAGACTATTGACTGACGTCTAATACAAACCCACTGATTCCCACAACTATCTTGACTACACTTCTTCCCACCCTGCTTCCTGCAAAGACTCTATCTCCTACTCCCAATTGCTCCGTCTACGCCGCATCTGCGCCCAAGCTGAGGTGTTCCATACTAGAACATCCAAGAGGTCCTCATTCTTTAGGGAACGGGGGTTCCCCTCTCCCATCATAGATGAGGCCCTCACTCGTGTCTCCTCGATACCCCGCAGCTCCGCCCTTGCTCCCCCTCCCCTTGTCGAGACAGAGTCCCCATAGTACTTACCATCCACCTCATCAGTTGTCGCATACAACACATAATCCTCCGAAATTTCTGCCACCTCCAACGTGATCCCACCACTAGCCACATTTTCCCATCCCTTTCCACCTTCCGCAGAGACCGTTCCCTCTGCAACTCCCTGGTTAACTCATCCCTTCCCACCCAAACCACCCCCTCCCCAGGTACCTTCCCCTGCAACCGCAGAAGATGCAACACCTGTCCCTATACCTCCTCCCTAGACTCTATTGTATCCATTGTTCAAGATGTGGTCTCTTATACATCGGCGAGACCAAACGCAGACTGGACGATCGTTTTGCTGAACACCTTCGCTCAGTCCGCGTGAACCAACCTGATCTCCCGGTTGCTGGACACTTTAATTCTCCTTCCCATTCCCACACTGACCTTTCTGTCCTCAGTCTCCTCCATTGTCAGAGTGAGGCTAAACGCAAATTGGAGGAACAGCATCTCATATTTCGCTTGAGCAGCTTACAGCCCAGTGGTATGAATTTTGATTTCTCTCACTTCAGGTAGCCCCGGCATTCCCTCTCTCTCTATCCCTCCCCCACCCAAGTCGCACCAGCTTCTTATTTTCACCCAACAAATGGCCTGTTTCCTTTATCATCATTACTTTTTTGTATATCTTTCATTCATTGTTCTTTATCACATCACATCACCGTCTATATCTCTCGTTTCCCTTATCCCTAACCAGTCTGAAGAAGGGTCTTGACCTGAAACGTCACCCATTCCTTCTCTTCAGAGATGCTGCCTGTCCCGCTGAGTTACTCCAGCTTTTTGTGCCAATCTTCGGTTTTAACCAGCATTTGCAGCAGTTCTTTCCTACACAACGGAAATAATGAAATAATGAAATAGGAGGAAGGCAGTTTTGCCCATCACTCCATGTCTGTTTTGGCCAGAGGAAGACTGTCTTAATTGCACATTGCAACTTTGGCCTGTAGCCACGGAGGTTATTGCATTTCAAGTCAATGTCCTATCAGCCAAAAGCTTCTAAACTTCCCCAACCTCCGTGTGGGAATAAAAGCATTCTTTTCATCTCTTCAATCTGTCCATCAGTACATTCAATCTGTGGCCCGTGGTCATCATATTCGTGACAGTTTCTGTTCTCTGTTTATTTTTTACACCGCAGTTGTCTTCTCCCACAGCCTCTTCTGTTTCAAGGGCAATTTGCTGCATTGTTCTCCTACTTCCTGAACACCATTTGAAGTGCAATAACTTTAGTTAAAGGTGTCCTGATGTGTACTCGGTATTCCAGCTGTTGCATTGTTGCTGCTGCTGCCTCACAGCACCAGAGACCCAGCAGGGTTCCATCCTGACCACGGTGCTGTCTGCACGGAGTTTGCATGTTCTCCCCGTGACCGCGTGGGTTTTCTCCGGGTGCTCCGGTTTCTTCCCACACTCCAAAGACGTACAGGTTTGGCAGTTGTCTTCTTTGGAAGAACAGGCTTTGGAAAGAATTGTAAATTGACCCTAGTCAATAGTGCTAGAGTACGGGGTGATTACTGGTCGGTGCGGACTTTGTGGGCCGAAAGTCCTGTTTTCACTCTGTATCTCTAAACTAAATGAAACAAAACTTCTTCGTGCTCCTGTGTTCCGTGCCTTGGCCAAACCGTTTGAGATGTACATGGATGTACATTGAGTCATACAGCACAGAAAGGCCCTTCGGCCCAACTCTTCCATACCGACCAAGTGTTTTTTTTTATGTTGTTACGGTACTGCCTCAACTACCTCCTCTAACTGCTCATTCCCTATACTCACCACCCTCTGAGTGAACAAGTTGCCCATTGGGTTCCCATTCAATCTTTCCCCTCGCACCATCAGCCTATGTCATCTGGTTCTTCAACTCCCTACCCTGGGTAAAATACTTTGTACATGCAGCCCACCACGAACCAGTCAGTACCCCAGCTTATGGAAGGACCGTTCAGAAGCCCGATAACAGAGGGGTAGAAGCTGTTTCCTGAGTCTGGTGGTGCAAAGTGGTCTTGCGGAAGTTAAAACGTGACCTTATTTAGGTGTGCAAGATCATGAGGGTCTTAGACAAAGTGAATGCTCACAGTCTATTTCCCAGGGAAGAGGATTCTAAAACTAGAGGGCATAAAGTGAGGAGGAGAGATTTAAGAGGAACCCCAGGGACAACCTTTTCACTTGGAGACTAGTCTATATCTGGAACGAGCTGCCAGAGGAAGCTATAGAGGTAGACACAATTGTGATTTTTTAAACACCATTCAAACAGATATATGGATAGGGAGGGTTTAGAGGGGTATCTGTCTGAAGAAGGGTCTCCATCATAAACGTCACCCATTCGTTCTATGCAGAGATGCTGCCGGTCGCGTGGAGTTACTCCAGTAATTTGTTCTTCTATGATTGAAAATCTGGAGCCAATAGTTCTGTAGATGACCTTTTGAACTCGTGACATTCCTTTGGAGTACTTGCTCAGCAATTTGACTATGTTTGTTAACTGCTTACTTTGGACATTGCATGTCAGATTAAGCAGATTCCTGTGTTGCTAAGCACCCATTGTGTCTGTAATGACAGAGATAATGATTACTCACTTCCTCATCAACAATACTTTTCTAAAGGTTATTGAGAGAAATCACCAATTAAATATCCATTGCCAATGCCGAGTTTACCATTCACCCTTGATCAGTCCGAAGACCCATTTACGTCACCTCTCCATTCCCTCCACAGATGCTGCCTGACGCTGAATTCCTCCAGATCTTTGTGTTCTGTTTAATTTTGGCATTTACTAAACATTGAAGATTGGAAACATTGAATCCATTTATGTTCATAAGTGATAGGAGCAGAATTAGGCCATTTCACCCATCAAGTCTACTCTGCCATTCGATCATGGCTGATCTATCTCTCCCTCTCAACCCCATTCTCCTGCCTTCTCCCCATAACCCCCTGACACCCAAACTAATCAAGAAACTGTCAACCTCCCCCCTAAAAATATCCATTGACTTGGCCTCCACAGCCATCATGATTGGCCGGCATGGTGGCGCAGCGGGAGATTTGCTGCCTCACAGCGCCAGAGACCCCGGTTTGATCTTGACCGCGGGTGTTGTCTGTGCAGAATTTGTAAGTTCTCCCTGTGACCTGCGTGGGTTTTCTCCAGGTGCTCCGGTTTCCTCCCACACTCCAAAGACGTACAGGTTTGTAGGTTGATTGGCTTGGCAAATTGCCCCATAATGGGTGTTGGATAGTGTGAGTGTGCTGGGGATCGCTGGTCGGCTCGGACGCAGTGGGTCAGTTTCCATGCTGTATCTCTAAACTATACTAAACTAAACCAAACCATCTGTGGCAATGAATTCCACAGATTCGCCAACCTCTGACTAAAGAAATTCCCCCTCATCTTTCTGGAGAAATTCCTCCTCATCTCCTTTCTAAAGAAATTCCTCCTCAACTCCTTTCTAACTTTATAGTTGTGAACTTGTATATTTAAGATAAATTTTAGATTAATAATCTATTACTTGCGCCACGATATACGTAGGTTCTTCGGTCCTGAAGTAACCGTACGTGAGATAAGTTAATTTTAAAATTAATTATTTGATCATCGTCAGGGGCAGCTGAAATACAACAGTTTGCTGACAATGTTTGTCTGTGTGTGAATGGCTGTCAGTTTGAATTACCATCTACATTTGTTGAGATGAGTTTTAACTGCACGTTTACGGCATGGTCGACAATCGTTGGGAAGGGAAGGCTGAGTTTCCCAACATTAACCACAAGCATAGAGCGGGGATGGCAGTGAGTAGTTTAGGTAAACATGTTCGAACGTTTGGAACTAAATGAAGGGCAGGAGCAACTTTGAAAGGTTCAAATAACTTTGTCGAAGTAACCACGGCATTACAAAATGGAAGGACCATTGTCGGTGAGCATGGAAATATATTGAGCGATCTTTAATATTGTAATTCATTTCACATGTTATAATATATGCTTGCCCAACACTGAGTGACGGTGATGTGTGCAGAATGTACAGAGCAATAGAGGAAGGAAAGATGTTTGAACATTTCTAGTTCATGTGGTTTTGTAACTGAGGACAAAAATACTTTAAACCTGAGAGTCATTGTTGTGACTAGATTTTTCAGTGATTTCGTTAGTGTGGTGGGTACGGATGAGGGAGGGGGAGTGATAGACAGATGGGTGGAGTAAGTGACAAAGGAGACCAAAGGGTGTCAGAAAAGTTTAGTTTAATTTTGAGATACAGCGTGGAGACGAGCCCTTTCAGGCTCGGCCCACTGAGTCCACACCGACCAACAATCAGCCATTCAGTAGTTCTACCCGACACACTAAGGTCAAATTATAGAAGCCAATTAACCTACAATCCCGCATGTCTTTAAATGTTGGAGGAAACCGGAGCACCTGGAGGAAGCACACATGGTCACAGGGAGAACGTGCAAACTCCACACAGACAGGACCCAAGGCCGGGATTGAATCCGGGTCTCTGGCGAGTGAAATGTAGGCGGTTTAGTTGTCACTTCTGTTTTGCTTCATAATGGAAAGTCCAGATTATTTTCCAATATGCAGCAGAACCTCAAAATATATTGAAAGTAATTTAAAAATAATATGCAACTGCATTACAGGCACCAGGAATCACCAACATGCTTTATTCATTCTATCTAGAGCTCTTGATATGAAATCTGCACCTTTACTACATTTCAGATATTTTTAATAACTTGCATAATGTCAAAAAGGGAAAGTTTTTTTTTGTTTTTATATGATTGTAATTTTAACCTAAAACAAAATCTGAAGATGGGTCCTGACCTGAAACATCACCCATCCATGTCTTCCAGAGATGCTGCCTGACTGTGTTTTTTTTTTGTATCCACCATCTGCAGTGTTTAGTTTAGTTTAGAGGCCCTTCGGCCCATTGAGTCTGCACCGACCAGCGATTCTCACACACAAACACTATCTGACACACTAGGGACAATTTACAATTTGACCGAGTCAATTAACCTACAAACCTGTACATCTTCGAAGTGTGTGAGGAAACCAGATTTCCCAGAGAAAACCCATGCAGGTTTTACCAACTTTAACGATAGTACAGCATGAGGTAGGGACAAAAATGTAATGCCTCACCTGTATCCACCTATCACTTTGTTCCACTCCCACCTCTCTTCCAACTTTCTCCCCTCACAACCATCAGCCTGAAGAAAGATCCCGACCCGACATGTCACCTGTCCATGATCTTCAGAGATGCTGCCTGACCCGCTGAATTACTCCAGCACTTTGTCTTTTGTTTGTTCCAGAACACCATGCTCCTGTTTGCTGGGTCCTTGCACTACATGAGCTACATGAGAGAGCAATAGGCAATCCCCCTTTGCCCACACTGAGTCTGCTCTGAGATCTTTAGTACCTAGTTTCACAACTGAAAAACATTTGTATTTTGCGTAGAGGGCGATATTTTCGCTCGACACGTGCGCCCAGTCCACAATCTCCCAGTAGCCAAACATTCGAACTCCCCTTCCGTGCCCACACTGACCTTTCTGTCCTGGGCCTCTTCCATTGCCAGAGGGAGGCCACACACAAACTGGTGGAACAACACCTCATTTTTTTGCTTGGGCAGCTTCCAACCCAATGTTGATTTCTCTAATTTCAAGTCTCCTGCATTCCCTCTCTCCCTTCTCTCTCCCCCGTCCCCCCCTCCCCCATCCTGGTCGGCTGACTCGTTCCACTGGTCGCATCCTTGTATCCCTCTCGTTAGCACATCTTCCCCCAGCCAACAATGGGCCATTGTGGGCTCCACCCTTCCTGAGGTCATCTGTTGCCGGCCCTGATTTGTTCCGGCCTTTTCTTGCCTCCAGTTTATCCCCCACCCCCCCAACCTCTACTTTCAGTCTGACGAAGAGTCCCGACCCGAAATGTCACCTATTATTTTTCTTCAGAGATGCTGCCTGACCTGCTGAGTTACTCCAACATTTTGTGTCTATCTTCCGTATATACCGTCATCTGCAGTTCCTTCCTATGTATTTTGGACCAATCCACATTTCCTTAATCATCGTCTGCTTTGATCTGTTGTTTTCACACCTCACCCTTCCATATCTCTCGTTTCCCTCTCCCCTGACTCTCAGTCTGAAGAAGGGTCTCGGCCTAAAACGTCACCCATCCCTTCTCTCCAAAGATATTGTCTGTCCCGCTGAGTGGCTCCAGCACTTTTTGTCTATTTGTGATAACTGCCTGATTCTCATTTACTTATGTTCCAGGCCACCCACACAGGTATGCGGACTTACATTTACAATCAGAACTCTATTATTGGCTCGCAGGCAGACCACACTGGCATGAGAACGTATTACTTCAGTGCTGATACTCAAGAGGATATGAATGGCTGGATCAGAGCCATGAACCAAGCTGCCCTGATGCAAGCATACACCACAAAGAGGTATTCCTAATCCTTCTCAAACTGTTAAACAATAATTAAAGTGCATGCTTTTGAATAAAGTGTCCTTTTATTGAGAATGAAGATAGACACAAAAAGCTGGAGTAACTCAGTGGATCAGGAGAGCATCTCTGGCGAGAAGGAATTGGTGATGTTTCGTGTTGAGACCCTTCTTTGGACCTTTTATTGATTTTATTGATTGATTCCATTGAAGTTGATGGATTCAGCCCTAGAGGAGTGAGAGCGTAGTGCACAGAACAGTGGAAGCAACAACAGATTCTCTGGCACACAATGTCGAACATAATGCCAAGATAAACTACTTATCTGCCTGCATATGATCTTTATCCCTCCATTCTTGCATATCCATGTGTCCATTGAAAATTCTCTGAAATACCACTATCGTATCTGCCTCCACCACCCCTGGTGGTGTGTTCTAGACCCCCACCACTCTCCATGTAAAAAGTAAATTACCCGGCACATCCCCTTTACACTCTCCCCCCCCTGAGCTTAAACCTATGATCTTTAGCCTACTTCTACTTCTTCTTCTTCTTCTTCTTCTTCTTCTTCATGCGTATGGCGTGCACAGCCTAAAGTTGTAGGACAACTTGTTCTATTTGATTTTATTTGATTGTGCACGCCAGGTTGATTGCATTAGTTGAAACAGGGCGGACCACGTGAAGGTTGCAATGCCCGACCCGTGATCTTTAGCCTGCGACATTTAATCTCAGAGAGTAAGGTTCTGACTGTCTATCCTATCTAGGCCACCCTGTTTGCATGTTTTGAAGATATGCGGCTTGTAGATCCAAATAATAGTGGATTCCTGTCCAATGTAATCTCCTTAATCAATAGAACAGATGCGCTACAATGCTGAGAGCTATATCCTGCACTCTGTACCTTCCCCTTTGCTCTACCTAATGTACTCGCTAGAATTTAAAAGATTGAGAGGGGATCTTATAGAAACTTACAAAATTCTTAAGGGGTTGGATAAGCTAGATGCAGGAAGATTGTTCCCGATGTTGGGGAAGTCCAGAACAAGTTTAAGGATAAAGGGGAAATCTTTTAGGACTGAGATGAGAAAAACATTTTTTACACAGAGAGTGGTGAATCTGTTGAATTCTCTGCCACAGAATGTAGTTGAGGCCGGTTCATTGGCCATATTTAAGAGGGAGTTAGATGTGGCCCTTGTGGCGAAAGGGATCAGGGGGTATGGAGAGAAGGCAGGTACAGGATACTGAGTTGGATGATCAGCCATGATCATATTGAATGGTGGTGCAGGCTCGAAGGACCGAATGGCCTACTCCTGCACCTATTTTCTATGTTTCTATGTACTTGAGTTTGGCTTGAATATCATGTAATGGACAAAGAAGATAGACACAAAATGCTGGAGTAACTCAGCAAGACAGGCAGCATCTCTGGAGAAAAGGAATGGGTAACGCTTTGGGTCGAGGCCCTTCTTCCGACTGAGGGTCAGGGAAGCGTGATCCTACAGATATGGCAGGTTAAGGTGTGAAAACAACAGATCAAAGCAGATGGTACACAAAATTGCTGGAGAAACTCAGCGGGTGCAGCAGCATCTATGGAGCGAAGGAAATAGGCGACGTTTCGAGCCGAAACCCTTCTTCAGACTGATGGGGGGTGGGGAGAAAGAAGGAAAAGGGGAGGAGGGGAAGGAGCCCGAGGGCAGGCGGATGGGAGGGCGGGAGGAGACAGCTAGAGGGTTAAGGAAGGGGAGGAGACAGCAAGGGCTATCAAAATTGGGAGAATTCAATGTTAATGCCATACGGACGCAAGGTCCCCAGACGGAATATGAGGTGCTGTTCCTCCAATTTCCGCTGTTGCTCACTCTGGCAATGGAGGAGACCCAGGACAGAGAGGTCGGATTGGGAATGGGAGGGGGAGTTGAAGTGCTGAGCCACCGGGAGTTCAGGTAGGTTATTGCGGACTGTGCGGAGGTGTTCGGCGAAACGATCGCCCAACCTACGCTTGGTCTCCCCGATGTAAATCAGCTGACATCTAGAGCAGCGGATGCAGTAGATGAGGTTGGAGGAGATACAGGTGAACCTTTGTCGCACCTGGAACGACTGCTTGGGTCCTTGAATGGAGTCGAGGGGGGAGGTGAAGGGACAGGTGTTGCATTTCTTGCGGTTGCAACGGAAAGTGCCCGGGGAGGGGGTGGTGCGGGAGGGAAGGGAAGAATTGACGAGGGAGTTGCGGAGGGAGCGGTCTTTGCGGAAGGCAGACATGGGGGGAGATGGGAAGATGTGGCGAGTGGTGGGGTCACGTTGGAGGTTGCGGAAATGGCGGAGGATTATGTGTTGTATTTGGCGGCTAGTGGGGTGAAAGGTGAGGACCAGAGGGACTCTGCCCTTGTTGCGAGTGCGGGGATGGGGAGAGAGAGCAGTGTTGCGGGGTATGGATGAGACCCTGGTGTGAACCTCATCTATGGTGGCGGAGGGGTCAAAGCAGATGATGGTAAGGGAATGTTCTACATTACAATGTAGAATGTCTCCCTCTCCTCGACTCTCGGTTGGAAGAAGGGTCTCGATCGACCCAAAGCGTCACCCATTCCTTCTCTCCATAGATGCTGCCTGCCCCGCTGAGTTACTTCAGCATTTTGTGTCTATCTTCAGTTAAAACTAGAATCTGCAGTTCCTTCCTACACATTTTGTAATGGGCAAGTTGGGCTGAAGGGCCTGGTTCCATGAAGTTCTCTCCATGACTCTATGTTTTCAATCAGTTAGCTGCTAAAAAAATGTCTCCACCAATGTTAAAAGACCGTAGAATTGAGCTAGGGTGTAAAATGAAACTTCAAAAATTAATTCCTCCACTGTGATTCATGTGCCAGCTATGAATGTCACTTTGAGAATTGATGAGGTGAAGTGGCCTGGACGTCAATGATGAATTAATGCTAGTTTTTAGCGCTTGTCAGATAGTAAGAGCAGAAAATGCAGTTTTAAAAATGCTGTAATGTCTCCTGCAATGAATCATTGTTGTTTGTAGAGATCTTAGACTATTTTCCAATATAGATAGAGGGTTGAGAAATACTGGTTTGTTTATTGGAAGATTGATAAGCTTTGGAAATCCAGGCAATTTATATTTGGGTCAAGTGTTCACTTCCCTTTATGACTTTTCCTTGTTGAGCCTGCAGCTCGTAGTTCCACATTCAAAATCTTTATCAGTAAAACCATGGGCAGCACCGTGGTGCAGCGGGTAGAGCTGCTGCTTCACAGTGCCAGAGACCCGGGTTCCATCCTGACCTTGGGTACTGTCTGTGTGCTCTCCCCGTGACCTCGTGGGTTTCCTTCGGGTGCTCCAGTTTCCTCCCACATCCCAAAGACGTGCGGGTTTGTAGGTTAATTGTCCACAAGTGTGTCGGGAGTAGATGTGAAAGTGGGATTACATAGAGCTAGTGTGAAAATGTGCCGGAAATAGCGACTCATGTGTATTGCCTCTGTGTAATCTATTATATTTACACTTGTAATTAAGTATGGTTGTACCTAGGTATAGAATCATTACACCAATGAACCATTGAACGGGTGATCGACGGACGGCACGGACTTAGTGGGCCGAAGGGCCTGTTTCCATGCTGCATCTTTAAATTAAACTAAACTAAACTAAATAATAGAATAATAGAGGAAAACTGAGTTCACCTTTTATTTTTATTTCACATATAATAAAATGATTGAGCTTTTAGGTGTAAATTGTGTGCAATTGCACAACAAGAATGCAGGGGATGGAGGGATTTGATTCTGGGCAGGCAGATAAGAGTTGGTCTTGGCATCATGAGACAAAAGCTGGAGTAACTCAGCGGGACAGGCAGCATCTCTGGATAGTAGGGTGATATTTCGGATCAAAACACTTCTTCAGACTGGCATAAGGGCCTGTTCCCATGCTGTGCGGTGCAGTTCATTCTGTGTTTCATAAGTCGTAAAATGAAGCAATCTGACTTGTCCATCGCTAAAGTGTGTGGAGCAGCGCAGTTTTAGTTTTGACCCAGATGTGTCCAGATCGTAGCTGGTGTGATGGTTTGCATGCTGTGGTAGGGCTCAGCTCTACGAGGACTCTGTGTGGATTGCAGAAGGTCTTTAATCATTTGTAGCTGGCAGCGACTGTTTAAAATGCAAGGGCTTCCGCTGAGAACAGGAATAGGATTGCCTGTGCCACTTTGCTTTTCGCTTTTGCCTACAGATTTGTCACGTGGCTAAAGCAGGGAAATATTCCCTAATGGTAAATAAATAGAGTCACAGAGTGATCCTGCATGGAAACAGGCCCTTCAGCCCAACTTGCCCACCCTGGCCAACTTGCCTCATCTACACTAGTCCCACCTGCCTGCGTTTGGCTCATATCCCTCTAAATCTATCTTATCCGTGTACTTGCGTAATTGTTTCTTAAACGTTGTGATTGTCCCTGCATCAACTCCCTCCTCCAGCAACTCGTTCCATGCACTCACTAGCCTTTGTATAAAAAAGGTACCCCTCGGGTTCCTATTGTTTCCCCCCCCCTCTCCTTAAACCTATGTGGTCTGGTGCTCCATGCCCCTACTCTGGGCAAGAGACCGTGCATTTACCCGATCTATTCCTCTCATGTTTTTGTACACGTCTATAAGGTCACACCTCATAGTCGCAGCCTGCTCAACCTCAGGCCCTCAAGTCCTGGCAACATCCTCGTAAATCTTCTCTGCACTCTTTTCAGTTTAACAACATCTTTCCTATAACTTGGTGCCCAGAATGTTGTCATATTCAAATACCATGTGACAAATCGTTTTTTTAATGTACTCTGGCACATAACTAACATTTAGGGGTCTTTGTGTAAAAATAATCATAGGGTATACTTAAAATCCAAATTAGTTTTATTAATGCAGATGATTGCATGTCAGTGTGAGTGGTAGTTATCAGAATGCATTGTTGTTTGATAATGAATTGACGACATGTTCAGCGATAGGTTTGACTGTTTTCGCTGGAGCGTCGGAGGTTGAGGGGAAGCTTGATAGAAGTTGTAAAATTATTAGAGGCACAGAAAGGGTCGACAGTCTGGAGAAGGGTCTCAACCCGAAACATCACCTATTCCTTTTCTCCAGAGATACTGTCTGACCCGTTGAGTTACTCCAACTTTTTATGTCTATAGACAGTCAGAACATTTTGTTCCCAGGGTGGAAATGTTAAAGACTAGAGGGCATAGCTTTGTGAGAGGGGCAAAGATTAAATGAGAAATGTGGGGCCATTTTTTTTACATTGGAAGTGATGGATGCCTGAAATATGGTGGTGGAGGCAGATACGATAGTGGCATTCAAGAGGCTTTGAATAGGCATATGGAGTGGATATGATATGAAGTGCTTATTTCGCTTGGGCAGCTTATTTCGCTTGGGCAGAGCATTGACTTCTCTAACTTCAAGTAATCCTTGCTTTCCCTCTCTCCCCATCCCTCCCCCTTCCAAGTTCTCCGAACAGTCTTACGGTCTACATTACATTTTATCTCTGTTTGCTTTGTTGTTACCTTCTCCTAGCTAACAATGATCTACTCTACATGTTCATTGATCTCCATTCTCATCTTCCTGTTTTCACACCCTAAACTTCTTTTTCTATGTATCGCCCTCTCCCCTGACATTAACCTGAAGAAGGGTCTCGACCAGAAACATCACCCATTCCTTCTGTTCCGAGATGCTGCCTGTCCCGCTGGGTTACTCCAATATTTTGTGTCTGATTTTGGTTTAAACAGGGCTGCCAACTCTCACGCTTTGAGGGTGAGAATCACGCCCTCAAGCAAACTCTCACGTCCTCACGCTGATCAAAAATTTCTCACGCTCTGTGGTGAGAAATTCTGTGATCAACGAAAATTTCAAAACTCAGATAAACTGCATGGCCCGCGGGTGTTGGAGAGCCGGGGCTGAGGGAGGGATGGGAGCAGAATCAGCGACGGGAACAGGTGCGGGGAGCCGGGACTGGCGAGTGTTTGCCGAGCAGTCGAGTGTTTGCGGGGCTGACGAGTCGCTCGCTGCAGCTCTGGCCATGGAGCACTCCGGACAGTGCAAGTCCCGGGCCGTCGGGGGCGTCAGATGCGTTGCGCCGCTGCCGCGAGAGTCTCTGTGCCGAAGGGACAGACTCTCAAAGGGAGGTGGAGAGAAAGAGAGGGGAAGGAGACGGAGACAGGGAGACAGTGGGGAGAGACAGAGGGGGAGTGAATGGAGAGAGAGAAGAGGGAGAGGGGAGAGAGAGGTAGGGGAGAGAGAGGGGGGAGAGTGAGGAGAGGGTAGGAGAGAATTGGAGAGAGAGGGGGAAGAGAGAGGGGTGGTAAAAGGAAGAGGGAGAGAGGGGGAAAGAGAAAAACGGGGAAAGAGAGAGAGATGGGGGGAGCAAAGAGAAAGAGGAGATAGAGACAGGAGAAAGAGAGAGGGGAGAGAGAGCCAGGGGGAGAGTGAGGTGAGAGGGAGAAATGGGGGAGAGCGGGAAAGAGAGAGGAGAGAGGGGGAAGAGAGAGAGGTGAGAGGAGAGACAGAGAGAGAGAGGGGAGAGTGTGTGGAGAGGGAGAGAGAGGGGGAGATAGAGAGGGAGGGAGAAAGAGAGAGGGGGAGAGAGAAGAGGGGGGGAGAGAGAAGAAAGAGATGGGGAGAGAGAGGAGGAGAGAGAGGGGGAGAGAGAGTTAGGGGAAAGAGAGGGGAGAGAGAGTTAGGGGAAAGAGAGGGGAGAGAGGGGGAGAGAGAGAAGAGAGAGAAGAGAGAGGGAAGGGGGGATAGTGAGAGGGGGAGACAGGGAAGAGAGAGGGGGGAGAGGAGAGACAGGGAGAGAGGGGAAAGAGAGGGGGAGGGGAGAGATAGAGGGGGAGAGAGGGGGGAGAGGAGAGACAGAGAGGAGAGAGAGGGGAAAGAGAGGGGGAGGGGAGAGAGAGAGAGGGGAGTTGAGAGGAGAGAGAGCGGAAGAGAGGGGGGGAGAGAGAGTCTCTATGCCGAATTCGCCCAGGTGACTGGCATGGATCAGGCTGCGGCTCGGTGCATCCTGGAGGACAACCAGTGGCTGCTGGAAGTAAGTACCAAGCACTGGGTAGAAACTGTGGAAGATAGTGGACTTCAAATGGGGGTGGTTGGTGAAAGCATCCTGCTTGCCTGCTAGATTTTCACTTACTGTAACTGCAGGAAAAATGTTCCCGATGTTGGGGGCGTTCAGAACCATGGGTCACAGTTTAAGAATAAAGGGGGGGGGGCAGTTAGGACTGAGATGGAGGACAAACTTTCTTCACGTAGAGAGTTGTGAATCTGTGGAATTCTCTGCCACAGAAGGCAGTGCGGGCCAATTCACTGGATGTTTTCAAGAGAGAGTTACATTTAGTTCTTGGGGCTAACGACATCAAGGGATATGGAGAAAAAACAGGAAAGAGGTAATGATTTTAGATGAATAGCCATGATCATATTGAATGGCAGTGCTGGCTCGAAGGGCCGATGGCCTATTCCTGCACCTATTTTCTATGTTTCTATGCTTGAGTATATGGCAATAAAACTCGATCACTTGATTTTGAAGCATTCCTGCATGGTGGAGGTATAATGTAGTCATAGAGTGATACAGTGTGAAAACAGGCCCTTCGGCACAACTTGCCCACACCCGCCAACATGTCCCAGCTACGCCACCTGCTTTTGGTCCATACCTCCAAACCTGTCCTATCCATGTATCAGTCTAACTTTTTTCTTAAATGTTGGGATGGTCCCTGCCTCAACTACCTCCTTTGGCAGCTTGTTCCATACACCCATCACCCTTTGTGTGGATAAAGTTACCCCTTAAAAAGTTACCTCTTAAAAATAGTTCATACAAAAAACATTGAAATCATACTTCTACAGTGCACTAAAACATGATTTTAATACATCAAATTTCAAAAAGTTCCTACCCTGGGAGGGGGGACACCCTTCTTCCACACCCTCTCCCCACTCGGTTACTCCACTCCCTCACTGGGTACCCCCAAGGCCAGTGATCAGTGATCGCACAGCCTCCCTCCTTTCAAAAACGCTCCAATCCATTTTTAAAGCATATATATTGCATTCAAGTGTAAGTTAAAAGACTCGCTACAATATGCACCATATTGCGCAATTTCAAGCTGAAAAATGCAAACGTACCATACCAATGAGAGGGGGACACCCTCCTCCCACCCCCCCCCCCATAATTTTTTCTGTTATATTAGTTTAGTTTATGCCACATATACTGAGGTACAGTGAAAAGCTTTTGTTGCACACTATCCAGTCAACAGAAAGACTGTAGATGATCACCCACAGAGAACAGATGCATGATAAAGGGGATAACGTTTGGTGTAAGATAAAGTCCAGTAAAGTCCGATTAAAGAAAGTTTGAGGGTCTCCAATGAGGTAGATATTAGCTCATGACTGCTTCCTAGTTGGTGGTAGGATGGTTCAGTTGCCTGACAACAGCTGGGAAGAAACTGTCCCTGAATCTCATAGAGTCATTGCGTTATACTGTGTGAAAACATGCCGTTCGGCCCTACTAACCCATGCCGACCAACGTGAGTCATGGAGTGACAGTGGAAACAGGTTACTTGGCCCAATTTTCCCACGCTGACCAACATGTCCAATTCACATTAGTCCCATCTGCCTGCATTTGCCCCATATCCCACTAAACCTGTCCTATCCATGTACCTCTCTGATTGTTTCTTAAACATTGCTATAGTCCCCGCCTGAACTACCTCCTTTGGCAGCTCGTTCCATACACCCACCACCCTTTGTGTGAATCTGGAGGTGTGCGTTTTCACACATCAATACCTGGATGGGAGAAGATGGAATGAATGGGGTGAGACTGTTGCCCTGTTGGTAACTTTCCTTGCTTCTATCTGTGATATATCTGTTGGGAACTTTTCCTTTCTTTGTTGCAGAGAGACAGAAAATGGTGAAGGACCTCATCTTCTTCAAAGCAACCACATCAACTCGCATAAAGGCTCGGGCAAGCTTGAGGTCCATCAGGTCCATCAGAGCAGAGTGCACGGCCAGAAAACAGACCAATTTGGGTTTGAGAAGCATGAAGAAGTAACGAGAGGGAGGAATGACGAGGAGAGGTACAGCTTCCATCAAGCACCTGTGGAGATACCCGTCAGGAAAGGGAATAGCAGGATGCAAGAGAGTTTGCCAGAGAGCGACATGTTTACTGAGCGCCACGCCTCGTCTCGACCACTGCGCAATGGCACGCTGCAGCCGCCTGTGCCGGGCACTGCCGACCACAATGGTGCCCCGGTGTACCGGAGGGATGTTGTGGGCCCAGCCGGCACGGAGAATGCCCAGCGGAAAAGTTCACTGGTGCAGGTGCAGCACTGGGTGAAGTCACACAAAGGAGATGATAGAAGGTCGGCAAACATTGTCGTTAATTATAGAATAGAACATAGAACAGTACAGGATAGACACAGAGTGCTGGAGTAACGCAGCGGGTCAGACAGCATCTCTGGAGAAAGAGAATGGGTGACGTTTCCGGTCAGACTGAAGAAGTATCCCGACCTGAAAAGTCACCCACCCTTTTTCTCCAGCGATGTTGGCTGATCTGCTGAGT